>NC_053022.1:285660398-285767926 GCF_003073215.2 Triticum urartu
CAAATTTAGCAACAAACGTTTTGCCTTCAGATCTGTGATAGAAGGTGTACCCAACAGTTTCCTTTGGGTATCCTATGAAGACACATTTCTCTGATTTGGGTTCGAGCTTATCAGTTTGAAGTTTTTTCACATAAGCATCGCAGCCTCACAAACCGGAGCAACTCACTAGAAGGCTCGTGGTTCCGAGAGGGAACAATGCATGTTTGATGATGAACGGGAGATAGCTTCCTCTTACGGCCTTCAATTTTTTTTTCTACGTCTAACATGCACTACTACAACTGTAATGTGAAATTTTTGAAAATTCTAGGGGTCATTTGACCTTTTAAAGACATTTAAGTGATTTGGTAGACATTTAATGAACGTAATTCAAATTTGAACTACATCTACATGCAACGCCTAACCAAAACGGTTTGAAAAATCATATATGTGTACTTGTGTGCAAGTTAATTCCATGTGCAGTAAATTAGAAGGAATTTTCAAACATATTAATCTCACGACGTGGACACATGCATACGTATGCATGGAGTGACATGGCATTTTAATTCCAAAAAATTAAAAAATTATCAGAAAACATGAAACCTTGGTTGATTTAATTTCATGCCACCAAGATGATGTGGTAAAAAAATTGGCCTATTTGACGAAAGTTTAGACACACACTCCTCACAAACCGGAGCAACTCACTAGAAGGTTCGTGGTTCCGAGAGGGAACAATGCATGTTTGATGACGAACAGGAGATAGCTTCCTCTTACGGCCTTCAATTTTTTTCTACGTCTAACGTGCATTAATACAACTGTCATGTGAAATTTTTGAAAATTCCACGGGTCATTTGACCTTTTAAAGACATTTGAGTGATTTTCTAGCCATTTAATGACCGTAATTCAAATTTGAACTACATCTCATGCAACGCCTAACCATAATGGTTTGAAAAATCATATTTTTGTGTACTTGTGTGCGAGTTAATTCCATGTGTAGTAAATTAGAAGGAATTTTCAAACATATTGGTCTCAAGGCATGGGCACACATGCATGGAGTGCCATGGCATTTTAATTCCAAAAAATTAAAAAATAATCAGAAAAACATGAAACCTTGCTTGATTTAATGTCATGCCACGAAGATGATGTGGTAAAAAAATTGGCATGTTTGACGAAAGTTTGGACACACACCCTCACAAACCGGACCAACTCACTTGAAGGTTCGTGGTTCCGAGAGGGAACAATGCATGTTTGATTCCGAACGGTAGCTTCCTCTTACGACTTAAATTTTTTCTTTGTTTAACGTCCACTAATACAACTGCCTTGTGAAAAATTGGAAATTTTCAGGGGTCATTTGACCTTTTAAAGACATTTAAGTGATTTTATAACCATATAATGATCGTAATTCAAATTTGAACTACATCTATACATGCAACGCCTAACCATAACGGTTTGAAAAATCATATTTTTGTGTACTTGTGTGGGAGTTAAAAAATCATCAGACGATGTAAATATCTGGTGTTCAAAAAACAAAATGTCAAGATCTGGCAAGACAACCGGCCCCCACACGATTGGCACTCTATCTCGCGGCTCAAGGTTTGGTAGGTGAGTGACGGGGATCATTAATCACACATGGTTCTGCATTGGAAACCGTCAGCTATTATGTTCACATATGGATTTTGCTGCGGGAATCATGTGTAATTCAAACTAGAGTACTTGTAAATTCCGGCGACCGGCGTGTGTACTGTCCCCGTCGATCTAGATTCCGTTCGCCAATAAATACTATCTTGCTCACGTCGTCCTGCCTGCATTCTCATCTACATCCTCCCCTCGCTCGTCCTCTCTCTCTCAAATCTCTGCCATGGCGCCGCCGGTCTGCCCACGCGCTGCTGAGGAGTCGCCACCCCTCGAGGACGCTCACTCGATTAGCAGCGATGAGGACCCCTACGCACCGCCTGACGAGGTTGCGCCAGACCCCCCAACTTTTGATTGGTTTTGGGTCCAATACAATCTTTGTCTGTGGAAGTCGCTGCCGCCGGTTGAGAAAGCCAGGCAAGTGTCATTCAAGAAGGAGATGGCGGAGGAGGAAGCCAGGTACCAGGCGGCCTGTGAAGCTCGTGATGCCGCCTGGAAAAAGGAGGCGGCGGAGCTTTGGGGGCGGGCGCGTCATCGTGGCGAGGAGGTGTACGAATACTGGTACTTCGCGAGGAAGGTCATAGGCGCTGGGCGCCTCATCGCTGCGTGGAGGTGGGCCGATAAGCTCCAGCGTGCCACCGACGAGGAGCTCCAATAGGCGCCCAATGAAACCCAAGATCGGCCGCGCGCGTCCGCCAACAAGAGGCAGATCGGTACGTCAAGCGCTGCGAGGCGAAGGAGGCGGAGTACTGCCTCCACACTGGGAAGACGCCGCGCACCAGGGAGCTGCTGGCGAGGGGCTGCTGGAATACTAGCCCCAGGATGGATTATTAGTTTTAGTATTGTTCGTTTTCAATTTTATGCATTGTACCTAGTAGTTAAATATGATCACGTATATGTGATGATATTATATATATATATATATTATGAATTCCATTTTCTATCTGTTTTGTATACTAATTTGAATCTAGATGTTATCATCCACATATACAGAATGGAAAGCGTATAGACACACATTGAAACAGAACATATAATAATGGAAAACAGAGTACACACATTGAAACAAAGCAATAAACAGAGCAATACTATGATTGCTGCAAATACATAGCTATCCGCATCGAAACGACTTTTCAAAATAAAACGCGTCCATGAGACCATGACCAGCAGCCCTTGCCTACGGTAGCTCTTGGCTCTGCCTGAACTCGTGCAGGCATTTGTCCAAGCGGTCGACACGCTCACGGTACATCTGGAGCGCGATCTCGAGCTCCAAGTTGGCTATTTCATCGGAGATCACCAGCTCGAGGATGCGACGGCCATGTTCATCTACTGCGCCCAGGTGGACACCTGGGCCGAGGAGGCGATCGAGCCTACGGACCAGCGCGTTGGCTTCCAGCGGGCCACGGATAAGGCGAACGGCGACACTGTCGGATTACGGTTTCCGGCAAAACCCTTGAGGTTCAAACTCTGGGGTGCGCACGAAGATCCCTCTCCCCCTTTCTCACACTCTCACCACGATCTCAAAGCCTAGCTCGTCGAACCAATGGAACAAGGGACACATGAGATTATACTGGTTCGGGCCACCGATGTGGTGTAATACCCTACTCCAGTTTGGTGTGGTGGATTGCCTTGTAGGCTAGGGATGAACAAGTACAAGGGAAGAACAACCTCCTGAGGAGAGGTGGTCTTGAGCTCTGTGAGCTTGTGTGCTGAGGATGGTCTGAAAGATTTGTCCAAGATGAGTCCTCCCCCCCATGGTGGTGGCTTGTCCTATTTATAGAGACCCGGGTCCTCTTCCCCAATATTAGGCAGGAAGGGATCCCGTGACGACCAATTTGAAGGGGGACAACTAGTACAAGTTATCCTGACAAAAGGTGGTCTTCGCTTGCCAAAGGCTCTGGTGGTGACGCCGTCGTGGGCTCTGTGATGACCTCCGTCCCGCCGTCCTGCTAGTTTTGGTCTCGTTGCACCGATATGGAAACCTTTGCCTGATGCCTCGGGACTCCTCGTCTACACCTACCCCTTTAGCATCAAAGAGGAAACCGGTACTCTGCGCGTGCTGGCACCCGCCTAGCCTTGGTCGTCATGGCTCACGTCATGCGAACCTTGCGAGGTGCCCCTCGCCTTGATATCTCTGCTCGTCGCGAGCCAGCCTAGTGAGGCTACCCCTAAGGAGGTCTTGTGTCGTCTGCCTCACGAGGCTTGGCCCCTCGCGAGGGTCTTGAGTGTTTGCTGATGAAGATGGGCCGTACCAGGCCGCTGGATGAGCCACGCCCTGGGCCGCAGGCAGGCAAGTCTAGGGACCCCCGTTCCCAGAACACCAACAGTAGCCCCCAGGCCCAAGCCGCGTTCGGACTTGGCTTCAAGGTGAAGCCAAGGGGCAAGTACGGAGCGCCGCGGGCCCCAACTGCCTGTGGCCTTGATTGACGCGTGGCGATTGACGGGACATGGGCGTCTCTGCTTCCCCATGTAGCCTCGGCAACTGCCCGACTTGACGAGTCCCTGTTGCATGTAGAAAAAGGTCATCATTACCTTAGATCGTGGAGGCCGGTGGTTGGCCTCCCCTTGGCTATAAATGAGGGGAGGAGCAGGGCCCCCGTTGCTCATCTCTTCCTCCATTCCGCCCGCTTCTTCTTCTTTGCCGCGACACCCATGACGCCAATGAAGAGGTTCTTGGCCGCCGAGAAGGGGAAAGCTCGCCAGGAGGGGCCTGGCTCGCCACCGCCTAGGAGGGGCGTGGTCGCCCGTGCAAGCATGCCACAACCCCCGCTGCGGTCCCTCATGGGTGTGGGCGAACTCCCTCGGGGTCAGGTGCCATCCTTGGCGGCTTTGACAGTGCTTCTTCGCGCGGCGGGAGCCTCCTAGGTCGGGGTAGCCCCGTCAATGAGGGGAGGCGCGCCATGGTCGCTCGGCCTCCCGGGCCGCGCTTCCACTGTCAATGAGGGGACATGCTGCCGGAGTTTGTCGTGTGGTCAAAGAACCCGGTCGGCACTTGGCTTCAACTTTTGCGCTCCTTCGTCGGCAAACTGCCGGCCATAGGTCCCGGTGACCTTTGGGTGCAGGTCGACGGCTACTGCAGCAAGGCTTCATGGGTCGCGGTGGAGATCTCTGCTGCGGGTGACATAGCCCTGCCCCGCGGCTGGCAGACGTTCGCCCGTGTGCGTGGCCTGGGCAGGCGGTGCACCCTCCACTTCAAGTTCGACGGGGCAGCGACCCTCTTCGTGAGGGTGTTCAGGGAAGACGACCGCCACGCCGGGTGCTGCCCTGAAGACAACGATGGTGGCGAGGCGCTCGGCCTTGGCGATGGCTGTGACGAGCACGAGGGTGAACTCGCCCTCGGTGGCGGCCGCGGTTCACCCAGCTACGGCAGCTCCTCCTTTGGCGAGAGCTCCAGCAGCGGCGGTTATGACCAGCCGCCACGCAGTCGGGCACGCTTCGAGGATGGTGGCAGGTTGTCCCGTCGTCGCGCCCCGGTGAAGCACGAGGAGGGCTCCATCTGAATTCAGGGGCCAATCCTCGTGAGCTGCCGCGTCCTAGGAGCCGCTTTTGCTTGTCCTCTCCTTCCCTTTCCCCCTGCATTGTGAGAAACGAGTATGGAGCCCTGCGGGGGCGTGTAATGAACCATGATGCTTACGTTGCTTTTGTGGTGTGTTTATTGCCTCTGGGTTGTGTTGTGAGATCTATGCCCTATATGGGTTTAGAGGGGTAACTTAGCTCGATGCATCTGGGGTAGCTTTGGCCTCATGAGGGCGTGCGTCTCTGGGCACCTGGTGGGGCTTCCCCGCTGTTGATTCGGGCGAAATCGCGAAGCTGCAAAAATTCATTAAGAAATCCTTAATCGTTCTTGCGTGAGGCCTCAGGTATGGGCTGGTTATGGCTAAACACACCGCGTCGTGGTACCCGTGGGGCATGGACTAAAAGGGGATGCGCCGATCACATGCTCAGACGAGAATGCCTCACAGAGACCAGGGGAGTATGCACGCGCATACTATGTGTCCAACCCCCCTCGCGAGGCGTGCGAGGGAGAGCGTCGGGCAATTGCCGCCCTCCCTGGCGAAAAACAAAGAATTGAGGGAAGAATCAGAAAGAAGAGGGGGTTCAACCAAACCATCAAGAAACGCCAGAACTCCAAATTTCATTAAAGGAAAAGGGACAAGCCAACTACAGAAAGCAAATGAACAGCCACGCCCGGCACCTAGTCTAGTCTTCTCACCAGCGCGGAGCTAAGTGCTACCACTAGGACGTGGGAGGGAGCCCCCGAGGCCCATGGGCGGCACTATGGAGACTCCGGGACATGTACAGCCCCACTCATTATTACGTGAGAGTATCACGAGCGGAGACCTTCACAGGCACTGGTCCTTGCTTCATGGATAGAACTTCCGAAGGTGCTGGATATTCCAGGAGTTCTGGATGGGGATCCCGTCCTGCGTCTCCAGGCGCGCGGTGCTAGGCCTGAAGACACGGGAAATCCTAAACGGCCCCCCACGTGGGTGAGAGCTTATGCAACCCTTCCCTGGAGAGCACCCGCCCCAGGACGAGATCGCCCACCTCGAGCGTCCTAAGCTAACGCTGCGACAGTGGTACCGTCGCAATGCCTGTTGGTATCTTGCCGCTCAGAGCGAGGCTTCATAGCGGCATTCCTCCCCCACACAAGGTCCATCCCCCGCATGGTGTCCTGCTATGTATCATCAAATGCTAGGAACCACGCGGAACGATGCCCGACCTCATGAGGGAGAACCGCTTCTGCTCCATAGACGAGGAAGAATGGGGTCTCGCCTGTTAGCTTGGTGGCGGTGGTGCAGATGGACCACAACATAGACTGGAGCTCGTCGTGCCAGCCGCTGCCGCAGGCTTCGAGCTTCTTCTTGAAGGTCTGGGTCTTGAGGCCTCTCAAGTCCTCGGCGTTGGTCCGGGTCTTGAGGCCTCTCAATTCCTGGGGTGTGCCACCGAAGCGTAGCAAATCTGCATTCCAAGGTTAGCACAATAGGTCTTGAAGAGATTGCTAGTGAACTGCGAGCCGTTGTCGGTGATGATGTGGTTAGGGACCCCGAACCGGCTCACGAGGCCCTTGATGAACTTAACTGCTGACCCGGCTAGGATGGTGCAGACGGCTTCCACCTCTGCCCATTTGGTGAACTTGTCGGTGGTGACGTAGAGGTAGCGGTAGCCCCCAAGCACTCGCGGGAACGGACCCAAGATATCCAGTCCCCAGACCGCGAATGGCCACGAAAGTGGGATAGTCTGGAGGCCCTGGGCAGGCTGGTGGATTTGCTTGGCATGGAATTGGCAGGCCTCGCAGGACCTCACCAACTCGGTCGCGTCGTTGAGTGCCGTGGGCCAGTAGAACCCGCTGCGGAACGCCTTGCCGACCAGGGTGCATGACGACGAGTGGTGCCCATAGTCTCCGCCGTGTATGTCAGCTAGCAGATCGTTCCCCTGCTCCTTGGAGATGCATCGCTAGGAAACATCATTTGGTCGCTTTCTGTATAACTCACCATCCTGTATGCAGTATGTCGTAGCCTGCCGAGCCACACGTTCCATGTCCTCCTCTTTCTCCGGCAGTGTCCCTCATATCAGGTATGCCTTGAATTCCTCGGTCCAGCATCCCTCCCGAGGCTCAAGTGCCAGGAGCAGACGTGCTCCTGAGGTCGGACCGTAAGCGGGGGCTCCCGAGGCTGGTGGCTGGGGGAGTTCCTCTCGAGGTGATGTAGTCTCCGCGGCCGCGGGGGTCGCCGAAGGCTTGAAGAGTCGTTCTTCGACAACACCAGGTTCTTGGGGTAGACATCTTGATGCCCTCTTGGCAGTCTTGTCGGCCTCCTTGTTGGTGTCGCGTGGCACATGTTGTAGCTCTAGGCCTAAGAATTGCTTCTCCATCTTGCGCACCTCCGCGAGGTAGGCCTCCATATGCTCGTCCCTTGGTTCATACACCTTGTTAGAGAAGTTGACGAGGAGCTGGAAGTCGCCCTTGATGGTGAGACGCTTCATCGCCAAGGCTACCGCTGCCTTGAGGACAGCGATCAACCCCTCGTATTCCGCAATGTTGTTGGAGACCATCTCACCCCGCTGGAAGCAGAGCTGCACGGCGTAGTATAGCTTGTCTTGGGTGGGCGAGATGAGCACAGCGCCAGCCCCCGCGCCTTGGCGTGCGAAGGCGCCGTCGAAGTACATGACCCAACCATCTGGTGCTTCACTTCCTAGCGAGAGAGATAGGCTCTCACCAACTTTAGGTTCCGGGGCGTCGGTCCATTCGGCTACGAAGTCGGCTAGGGCAGCTCCCTTGATAACCCTGGTTGTGCTGAACTCGAGCTGAAATGCCTAAAGTTCGATGTTCCACTCGGCGACCCTTCCCGCGGCATTAGGGCTCTGGAGCACCCTCTCCATTGGGTAAGCAGAGACGACCTTGATCGGGTGGCCTTGAAAGTAATGGCACAGTTTGCGTGAGGCCACCAGGAGCGCGAGCAGAAGCTTCTGGGGCATGGGGTACCGCGCCCTTGCATCCCGCAATACCGTGTTGACGAAGTACACCGGGTGCTTGACGAAGGCAGGAGCGTTGATGGAGTCCACAAGTACTGGAGGTTGCGACACCTCCGGAGGTGGGGTGACCTCCGGAGCTTGGTCACCCTTCGGGGCCTCTGCCGGCCCTTGAACGCCGTCTTGTGGGGCGTGATCGTCTGTGGGCATCGTCTTGGCCTTAGTGGCACCGTCTTGTGACAACACCATTCCAGCTGAGGGCGCGGCATTGCGCTGCGGGTTCTTGGCCCAGCGCTCCTCCCGAATTGCCACCAATGCCGCACTAGCGGAGTGAGGCGTAGCGGCCAGATAGAGCACCAGAGGCTCGAGGGGGCGAGGTGCCACCATCACCGGTGGGCTGGTTAGGTATCTCTTGAGGTCTTGAAATGCCAGATCTGCCTATGGGGTCCATTCGAATGGGCCCTTCTTATTCATCAGCTTGAAGAACGGCAGGGCGCGCTCCCCCAGCTTGGAGATGAAGCACCCCAGCGAGGTCATGCAACCTGCAAGCTTCTGCATTTCCTTGAGAGTTTGCGGTAGGCTCATGTCTTCTATTGCCTTGACCTTCTCATGGTTAGCCTCGATCCCCCTGTGAGACACGAGGAAACCCAGTAGCTTGCCGGAGGGGACACCAAACACACACTTCTTCGGGTTGAGCCGCAAATCCACCTGGGGTAGGCTAGCGAAGGTCTCCTCCAGGTCCTGAATCAGGGTTCTCGCCTCCCGAGATTTTACCACAATGTCGTCGACATAGGCTTCAGTGTTTCTCCCGAGTTGCTGACCCAGGGCGATGTGCATCAGCCACTGGAAGGTCGCCCCAGCGTTGCGCAGTCCGAACGGCATGCATGAGTAGCAGTACACCCCGTACGGGGTCAAGAAGGCGGTCTTCTCCACATCCTCCACTGCCATCTTGATCTGGTGGTAGCCCGAGAACACGTGCAGGAAACACAGAAGGTCGCACTCGGCGGTGGAGTCGACGATCTGGTCGATGCGCGAAAGCGGGAACGGGTCTTGAGGATAGGCCTGGTTGAGGTTGGTGAAGTAGACACACATGCGTTCCTTCTCACCTTTCTTTGGCACGACGACGGGGTTCGCCAGCCACTCCAGGTCTCGGACCTCGCGAATGACACCTGTCGCCTCCAGCCTGCGAGTTTCCTGGATGATGAAGGATTGCTTCTCCATGGACTGTCGCCGCACCTTCTGCTTCACAGGGCACATATTGGAGAACACCCTTAAGTGATGCTCGATTACCCCCCCCCCTTGGGACCCCTACCAACTGCTTGGGTTCCCAGGTGAATACATCCTTGTTCGCATGCAAGAACTTCACTAATGCCTCCTCTTGATCCCGGTTGAGGTTGGCGCCTATGGTGAAGGTGGCTCCCGAGGGTCCACCTTCCTCGACCGGCACTTGTTCGTTTCGGCCTGGTCTTGAGTGAACAGCTGCTTCTGCTTTGCCGGTGTAGCCTCCTTAGCCCCTGGGGTGGCTCCGCCAGCCGGGCTCGTTGCCGCTGCGGCCCTGAAGGTAAGCTTGAGGGCCGCCAGAGCTTCCTTGGTGTCTCCGGCCACGGTGAAGATGCCGCTGCTGCCCGCCATCTTCAGAGGTTGTAGGCCGGATGGGTCGCTGTCATGAACTGAGCCAAAGCAGGGAACCCGAGGATGACGTTGTACAGGAGGCCGGTGCGGGCAATGTTGAAGTCGATGAGCTCAGAGCGGTACTTGTCTCGGGTACCAAAGGTGACCGGGAGGCGTATTTGTCCCAAGGGGCTAGTGGACCCGCTGCCGACTCCAGAGAAAGGCTTGGTGGGGCAGAGCCGGCCGTACGGCACGTGAAGCAAGCCGAAAGCTTCCACGGAGAGCACATTGAGGCCTGCTCCGCCGTCGATGAGAGTCTTGGTCATGGAGATGTTGCAGATGGTGGGCGTGCAGAGCATTGGGAGCACACCCGAGCCAGCAGTGGTAGCGGGGTGATCCCCTGATGTAACACCCCAGATGTAACTTGCCATATTTGTAACTCCGACTCTTGCCATTTTCGGCTTTAAGTTATGAGATTCCCTTCATGGTTGGATTTTGTCTTTCGTTTCGCATTTTGTTCATGTCATGCATTTCATATCATGTCATCATGTGCATCACATTTGCATTCGTGTTCGTCTCATGCATCAGAGCTTTTTCCCCGTTGTCTGTTTCGCAATCCGACACTCCCACATGCACCGGCGCACCCCTCTTGTCTCTTTTTGTGAGCGGGTGTTGAACATTCTCGGAATGGGCCGAGATTTGTCAAGTGGCCTTGCTACACCACCGGTGGACCGTCTGTCAAATTTCGTTCCGTTTGGAGGCTGTTTGACGCTCCAACGGTTAACTGGGTACCGCAAAAGCCCCTTGTGTGTTGCAGCCCAAGACCCCTCCAAAACAGCCCAATAACCCATCTAAACCATCTCCATGTCCTCCGCCGTCGGATCACGATTGTGTGGGCGAAAACCGCACCTCATTTGGACACCCCAAACTCCGCCTACCTATAAATAAGTGATCCCCTCCGATTTTTGCGCAGATGAAACCCTAGCCCCGCTCCCCTCGCGCCGCCGGACGATTTCTCCGCCGCCGGACATGTCCACCGGACACGTCGTCCGGGCCAATAACCGACGCCATGTCATCAGCGCCTCCGCCTCGCCCACTCGCCGGCCGCCACCTCACCCCTGCCCTTCGCCGCGCCGCGCGAGGCCCATCCCGCCGCCGCTGCGACCCGGGCGCTCCGCCGCGCGAGCACCTCCTGTATCCGCCCGCCGGCGCCGCCCTCCTCCGCCACCTCGTCGCCGATCCTCCACACCACCTCCACCGACTCATGCATCTCTATTTTATCCTAAGTCCCGAATCTCTATTTTATTTTCAAGCCTACTTCATCATGCCCTATCTTGATGACCGTAGCTCCAAATCATGCATCTGATATGTCGAAATGTTCATATCGTTGAGATCTTCATGTTAGAAGAATTTTCATGCATGTTACTGTCCATTATGATGCCATTTTCATTGATGCAAGAGTGCTATAAAATGTTAACTTCTGGTACTTATCTGATCATGGTGATTTTGTCATTTTTGTTGCATTTGATGTGTGCATCATATGAGCATGAGGTCTACATGTGTTTTGAACTACACCATGCCATCTTTACAGAGGTGAAAGTCTTGTATTTTTGTGATCTATGTGGTGACTAGCACAAGCATGCAATGTAGGCTCCACAATGTTGCTGTTTTCAGGGACTTGGATTTTGCTAAGTCCTTTTCCTGCTGTTATTTTGATGCCATGTAAACTTGATGCTACATTGAGCTCCATGCTTATTTTGAGATACTTCAGTAAGGATGTTTTGAAATGTGGTTATCCTCTATCCGTTAATGCCCCTGGTTGCAATTATGGAGTGCTATAGCATGTCATTTTCTTGCTCTACTTTTGCTATAAAATGTTCCTGGCAGATTGTTAACATGTTAATCAATATTGCCATGGTTGTTGCTAGTGATGCATGTACCCTATGAACTTGCTCTTGCCATGTTTAGCTTCAGGAACATGTCTTCTTGCTGTTGGTATGCTTATGTTGTTGTTTAATGCCTTGTGGTGAGTGGCAGGAGCTCGCAAAGTTGCTATCATGAATCTGTTTATGCCATGCTCTATTTTCTTCCAAGTCTGAAACTGTTAATGAAACTTGCTATGTTTACATGGGTGCCATCATATCTTCTGTGCCTTTTTGGCTCATGTTCAGTAAGAGACTTTTGTTCTATGATTTTAGTAGAATCATGCCATGCCTTTGTTTGCTATGATATGTTCCTGTAGCATGTTGTTTTCTTGCTCTAAACAGTGCTTCCTGATGTTGTTTTTGACATGTTAGTATTTTCACCAAGTCTGTGAAACTGATATCTTTTGCACTTTTGCCATGCTTGTTTGAACCTGCTCTAGTGTGATTTAGCCGTAGCTCAGTGTTCATGTTTTGTCAAGCATCTCTTTTACATCACTGTCATATGCTTTGTTGCTATGTTGGAGTGCAGTATCTTTGTTTCTTGTTGCATTCTAAGTGCTATTAGGCTGTTAATTGCAGATTTGTGTCATTCTTGTTTTGCTTGCCATTTGCAAACTGTGCATCCGTTTCCGGCGATCTTTATATCGATTTCAACCGAAATCGTCTCATATTTCTAGCGGCATACTTGGTTTGCCAAGTTGATGCCTTGATCATTCTTTCCCTTCCGGAGCACGAATATGCATTGCATATCATACCTTGCATATCATGCCATGTATTGCATCATGTTGCTTGTGCATTGCACCGTGATTGATTGTTGTTCTATTGCTTGTGTTCTTGCCTTGGGTAGAGCCGGGAGATGAGTACGTGAACGAGGAACCTGTTGAGTACGCAAACGAGGATCAAGCTTTCGACAACTTTGAGAACTTTGCAGGCAAGATGACCATACCCTCAAAATCACTTCTATCTTTGCTTAGTTGTTCGCTCTATCGTTATGTCGCGCTACCTACCACTTGTTATAGCATGCCTCCCATATTGCCATGTCAAGCCTCTAACCCACCTTCCTAGCAAACTGTTGTTTGGCTATGTTACCGCTTTTGCTCAGCCCCTCTTATAGCGTTGCTAGTTGCAGGTGAAGTTGAAGTTTGTTCCATGTTGTAACATGGTTATGTTGGGATATAATAATATCTCTTATTTTAATTAATGCATCTATATACTTGGTAAAGGGTGGAAGGCTCGGCCTTTTACCTGGTGTTTTGTTCCACTCTTGCCACCCTAGTTTCCGTCATACCGGTGTTATGTTCCTTGATTTTGTGTTCCTTACGCGGTTGGGTGTTATGGGAACCCCTTGACAGTTTGCTTTGAATAAAACTCCTCCAGCAAGGACCAACCTTGGTTTTAACATTTTCCACCTAAGCCTTTTTCCCTTGGGTTCCACGGACTCAAGGGTCATCTTTATTTTAAACCCCCGGGCCAGTGCTCCTCTGAGTGTTGGTCCAACCTGTCAACCGCCGGTGGCCACCAGGGGCAACTCTGGGTTGGCCTACCGGAAGTTTGGACAATTCGGTGTGCCCTGAGAACGAGATATGTGCATCTCCTATCAGGATTTGTCGGCACTGTCGGGCGGCTTTGCTGGTCTTGTTTTACCATTGTCGAAATGTCTTGTAACCGGGATTTCGAGACTGATCGTGTCTTCCTGGGAGAAGGAATATCCTTCGTTGACCGTGAGAGCTTGTGATGGGCTAAGTTGGGACACCCCTGCAGGGTATAAACTTTCGAAAGTCGTGCCCGCGGTTATGTGGCAGACGGGAATTTGTTAATATCTTGTTGTAGAGAACTCGACACTTGACTTAATTAAAATGAATCAACCGCATGTGTAGCCGTGATGGTCTCTTTCCGGTGGAGTCCGAGAAGAGAACACGATCTTGTGTTATGCTTGAACGTAAGTAGCTTCAGGATCAATTCTTGATCACTTCTAGCTTCTCGACCATTGCGTTGCTTCTCTTCTCACTCTCATTTGCGTATGTTAGCCACCATATATGCTTAGTGCTTGCTGCAGCTCCACCTCACTACCTTCTCCTACCCATAAGCTTAAATAGTCTTGATCTCGCGGGTGTGAGATTATTGAGTCCTCGTGACTCACAGATACTTCCAAACAGTTGTAGGTGCCTAGGATACCAGTGCAGGTGATGCTACCAAACTCAGTGCGAGTTCGACGAGGATCTAGGTCGTTACTAAATTTTGTTTCCTGATGATCGGTAGTGGAGCCCAGTTGGGACGGTCGGGGATCTAGCATTTGGGGTTTATCTTCCTTTTTATTCAGATTTGACCGTAGTCGGTCTTTGGGTGTTTTGGGATGATGTATGAATTATTTATGTATTGTGTGAAGTGGCGATTGTAAGCCAACTCTTTATCCCTTTCTTATTCAGTACATGGGATTGTGTGAAGATTACCCCTCTTGCGACAAAACTACCATGCGGCTATGCCTCTAAGTCGTGCCCCGACATGTGGGAGATATACCCGCATTATGGGTGTTACACCTGAGTCGAAGGTGAGGTCGGCCTTGGGCGCCACCCATCCCGGAGGGGCTCCCCACTGCACAGAGGTGGCGCCCATCTGGCGGAAGAACTGTTTGGTGTGGCGGTCCGAGGGTGGCGCTTGCGAGCCGCCGAGGAGGGACGCAACGACGATAGGAGCCGGTGCCGCGAAGCATGCGACGAAAAGGCTGCGCATCTCCTCCCAAGAAGCCACAGAGGATCCTGGCAGGTTGAGCATAGCCAGGCGCGTGGCGCGCCACCGAGGGCCATGGGGAACCAGTTGGCAATGACCTTCTCGTCACCTCCAGCTTCCAAGACAGCCTCCTCATACGCCAGCAGGAAGGCCGACGGATCTGCCGCGTCGTCGTAGCGAGGCGGCATCTCTGGCTTGAACTTGTGCGACCACTACACCCGACGCAAGGCGGGGGTGAAGGCCCTGAGCCCCCCGACGCCGCCGTGGCTGCCCGCCGATCCAGTCAGAGGAGCAACGCTGGCCATGGGGACCGGGCGGAGAGGCAGAGCCGTCGGAGGAGTGGAACTTTGGTGTACGCCTACCTGGCGCGCCAAATGTCGGATTACGGGTTCTGGCAAAACCCTTGAGGGTAGAACTCTGGGGTGCGCATGAAGATCTCTCTCCCCCTAGCTCACACTCTCACCACGATCTCAAATCCTAGCTCGCCGAACCCATGGAACAAGGGACACAAGAGTTTATACTGGTTCAGGCCACCGATGTGGTGTAATACCCTACTGCGGTTTGGTGCGGTGGATTGCCTAGTACGCTAGGGATGAACAATTACAAGGGAAGAACAGCCTCCTGAGAAGAGGTGTTCTTGAGCTATGTGAGCTTGTGTGCCAAGGATGGTCTGAACGATCCGCCCAAGATGAGTCCTCCCCCCCCCCATGATGGTGGCTAGTCCAATGTATAGAGGCCCGGGTCCTCTTCCCAAATATTAGGCAGGAAGGGATCCCGCAACAGCCAATTTGAAGGGGGGTAGCTAGTACAAGTTACCCTGACAAAAGGTGGTCTTCGCCTGCCAAAGGCTCTGGCGGCGATGCCGTCGTGGGCTCCGTGATGACCTCCGTCCTGCTTGTCTTGGTCTCCTTGCACCGATATGGAAACCTTTGCATGATGCCTCGGGACTCCTTGTCTGCGTCTGCCCCTTTAGCACCAAAGAGGCAACCGGTACTCTGCGTGCGCTGGCACCCGCCTGGCCTTGGTTGTCATGGCTCATGTAATGCGAACCTCGCGAGGTGCACCTCGCATTGACCTCTCCGCTCCTCGCGAGCCAGCCTAGTGAGGCTGCCCCTGAGGAGGTCTTGTGTCGTCTGCCTCGCGAGGCTTGGCTCCTAGCGAGGGTCTTGAGTGTTTGCTGATGAAGATGGGCCGTACCAGGCCGCTGGATGAGCCACGCCCTGGGCCACAGGCAGGCAAGTCTGGGGACCCCCGTTCCCAGAACGCCGACAGGCACCCATGCGAACGGCGCGGCGGGTGTTCGGTGCAAGTACGGCGCGGCCGGCCTCTGGTGCAAGTACGGCGCTGAGGGCCTCTGCCCACTCCTGGTGAGGAATGGGGGTACTGACCGGACGTGTACCCAGCTGCGACGCTATGTTGACAGCAGGCAAGTGCTAATGGATCCGATCTTGCTGTGTGTTGCGCCGCGCCTCTCGCTCTGCGGTGCTCCAATGGTCTCGCCGTGCGGCGAGCTGCAGCCTATCGGCACGGACGCGCCTAGCTTTCTCTGCGGCGCTCCATCGATCATGTTGTGCGGCGAGCTGCAGCCTGTCGGCGCTGACATGCCTATCTTGATCCGCGGTGCTCAAGCGCCATGCGCCAAAGGTCTGCTCAACCCTGGCGATGACGCGCATCACGGTGTCGTCCATCGCATGGCCGAGGAGTGCCTCAGCCTCGACGGGTCGTGGCGCCTGCTCGTTTTGCTCGTCGACGAGGTTGATGGCAGAGGCAGCGCTTTGGTGGGTTGGCATGCTTGGAAAAGGTGGATGTGCTACAGGTTGCGCTTGTCGCCTCCGTGCGTCGCGCGCCGCCTATGCGCAATATCACTGGGTGGCGGGAAACAGGTGAGGAAATGGTGGGAAACAGCGGCGTGTTCATAAAACACCATCAATTAATGGAAACTTAGCATAGAAGGAACATCGAGCTAGCACAAGAAGGAGATGATGATCAGATGAACACGGACCACACTAGGGAACCGTTTCTGTTATTATCGGTATTCGCACACATTTCTGATTACAGACCTGTTTGCCGCGTATCACAAACATCTTGTTATATTGGACCGTTTCTGCTCTCATGTCTGAACGCAAACAGTTCATTTGAGTGAACCGCATGTAGTATATCGCACACACCTTTGATCTGGCTGACCGTTTCTTTTGTGTTGCCTAATCACAAACAGTTCATCCGAGTGAACCGTATGCTGTACATCGCACACGCCTTCATCTGGCTGCCCGTTTATTTTGTTCCTCCTCATCGCAAACAATTAAATGAGCTGAACCGTATGCCCTGCATCGCGCACACAACTAAAATTTGAACCGTGTTTGATGCATCCTCCATTGCAAATGTTTTGCACCTTTTTTGATGGGTTTTTACACCCCGTTTTCAGTTATGGCATCGCACACAGTTTCCTCGAAGGGTCTCTGATAATAGTGTCGTGTTAGCAGCATCCTGCAGTAGTGCACCCCAATCATGATCATTGCAACAAGTAGTAGACAAAGCAAAATTAGCATCCCCAAGCTGTGGGTTTTGCATATTATTAGCACAATTGACATTAATAGAATTTATAGTAACATCATTGCAATCATGCTTTTTATTCAAATATCTATCGTGAATCACTTTATAAAGCATTTCATCACAATTTTCAGATTCACGGATTTTAATCAAAACCCCATAAAGATAATCTAGTGCACTCAACTCACTGGCAATTGGTTCATCATAATTGGATCCTTTAAAAAGATTAGCAAGTGGAGGAGATCCATAAACTCTTAGCAAGCGAAGATGCAAGCAAAAATAAGCCACATGGTAACACAAGATCGAACAGAAGAAGGGCGAAAGAAAAGGGCAAATCTTTGTGAAGTGGGGGAGAGGAAAACGAGAGGCAAATGGCAAATAATGTAATGCGAGGGAGAAGAGTTCATGATGGGTACTTGGTATGTCTTGACTTGGCATAGATCTCCCCAGCAACGGTGCCAGAAATACTTCTTGCTACCTCTTGAGCATGTGTTGGTTTTCCCTTGAAGAGGAAAGGGTGATGCAACAAAGTAGCGTAAGTATTTCCCTCAGTTTTTGAGAACCAAGGTATCAATCCAGTAGGAGACAATACACAAGTCACATAGTACCTGCACAAACCATCAAGAACCTTGCAACCAATGGGATAAAGGGGTTGTCAATCCCTTCACGGTCACTCGCAAAAGTGGGATCTAATAAAGATAGTAAGATAAATATTTTTGGTATTTTTGTTGTATAGATTGGGAAGTAAAGATTGCAAAATAGTAAACGAGATGCGATGTAAATAAAAGAGATGCAATATAATAAGAAAGAGACCCGGGGGCCATAGGTTTCACTTGTGGCTTCTCTCAAGATAGCATATATTATGGTGGGTGAACAAATTACTGTCGAGCAATTGATAGAAAAGCACATAGTTATGAAGATATCTAAGGCAATGATCATGAATATAGGCATCACGTCCGTGTCAAGTAGATCGAGACGATTCTACATCTACTACTGTTACTCCACACATCGACCGCTATCCAGCATGCATCTAGAGTATTAAGTTCATAAGAACAGAGTAACGCTTTAAGAAAGATGACATGAGGTAGAGGGATAAACTCAAACGATGTGATATAAACCCCATCTTTTTATCCTTGATGGCAACAATACAATACGTGCCTTGCTGCACCTACTGTCACTGGGAAAGGACACCGCAAGATTGAACCCAAAGCTAAGCACTTCTCCCATTGCAAGAAAGATCAATCTAGTTGGCCAAACTAAACCGATAATTCGAAGAGAGTTGCAAAGATATCAAATCATGCATATAAGAATTCAGAGAAGAACCAAATAATATTCATAGATAATCTTGTTCATAAACCCACAATTCATCGGATCTCGGCAAACACACCGCAAAAGAGTATTACATCGAATAGATCTCCAAAAACATCGAGGAGAACTTTGTATTGAGAATCAAAGAGAGAGAACAAGCCATCTAGCTAATAACTATGGACCTGAAGGTCTGTGGTAAACTATCACTCTTCATCGGATAGGGTATGGTGTTGATGTAGAATCCCTCCATGATCGATTCTCCCTCCGGCATATCGCCGGAAGAGGCCCCAAGATGGGATCTCACGGGTACAGAAGGTTGCGGCGGTGGAAAAGTGGTTTCGTTGCTCTCTGCGATCGATCTAGGGTATAAGAGTATATATAGGTGAAAGAAGTACGTCGGTGGAGCTACGAGGGGCCCACGAGGGTGGGGCCACGCCTACCCCCCTGGGCGCGCCCTCCTGCCTCGTGGCTTTCCATACTTCAACTCCAAGTCTCCTGGTTTGCTTTCGGTCCAAGAAAGATCATCGCGAAGGTTTCATTCCATTTGGTATTCCTTTTCTGTGAAACTATAAAATAGGCAAAAAAACAGAAACTGGCACTAGGCCTCCGATTAATAGGTTAGTCCCAAAAATAATATAAAAGAGCATATTAAAGCCCATTAAACATCCAAAACACATAATATAATAGCATGGAACAATAAAAAATTATAGATACGTTGGAGACGTATCAAGCATCCCCAAGCTTAATTCCTGCTCGTCCTTGAGTAGGTAAATGAAAAAAACAGAATTTTTGATATGGAATGCTACCTAACATAATTATCAATGTAATTTTATTTATTGTGGGATGAATGTTCAGATCCGAAAGATTCAAGACAAAAGTTTAATATTGACATAAAAGTAATAATACTTCAAGCATACTAACAAAGTAATCATGTCTTCTCAAAATAACTTGGCCAAAGAATGTTCATCCCTACAAAATCATATAGTTTGGCTATGCTCCATCTTCGTCACTCAAAATATTCAAATCATGCACAACCCTGCTGACAAGCCAAACAATTGTTTCATACTTTAGTATTCTCAAACTTTTTCAACTTTCACGCAATACATGAGCGTGAGTCATGGACATAGCACTATAGGTGGAATAGAATGGTGGTTGTGGAGAAGACAAAAGGAGGAAGATGGTCTCACATCAACTAGGCGTGTTGATGGGCTATGGAGATGCCCGTCAATAGATATCAATGTGAGTGAGTAGGGATTGCCATGCAACGGATGCACTAGAGCTATAAATGTATGAAAGCTCAACAAAAGAAACTAAGTGGGTGTGCATCCAACTTGCTTGCTCATGAAGACCTAGGGAATTTTTAGGAAGCCCATTGTCGTAATATACAAGCCAAGTTCTATAACGAAAATTCCCACGAGTATATGAAAGTGACAAAATAAGAGACTCTCTATCATGAAGATCATGGTGCTACTTTGAAGCACAAGTGTAGAAAAAGGATAGTAGCATTGTCCCTTCTCTCTTTTTCTCTCTTTTTTGGGCCTTCTCTTTTTTTATGGCCTGTCTTTTTTTCGTCCGGAGTCTCATCCCGACTTGTGGGGGAATCATAGTCTCCATCATCCTTTTCTCACATGGGACAATGCTCTAATAATGATGATCATCACACTTTTATCTACTCACAACTCGATACTTAGAACAAAATATGACTCTATGTGAATGCCTCCGCGGTGTACCGGGATGTGCAATGATTCATGAGTGACATGTATGAAAGAATTATAAAGGTGGCTTTGCCACAAATAATATGTCAAACTACATGATCATGCAAAGCAATATGACAATGATGAAGCGTGTCATAACAAACGGAACGGTGGTAAGTTGCATGAAAATATATCTCGGAAAGGCTATGGAAATGCCATAATAGGTAGGTATGGTGGCTGTTTTGAGGAAGGTATATGGTGGGTTTATGGTACCGGCAAAAGTGGCGCGGTACTAGAGAGGCTAGGAGTGGTGGAAGGGTGAGAGTGTGTATAATCCATGGACTCAACATTAGTCATAAAGAACTCACATACTTATTGCAAAAATATATTAGTTATCGAAACAAATTACTACGTGCATGCTCCTAGGGGGATAGATTGGTAGGAAAAGACCATCGCTCGTCCCCGACCACTACTCATAAGGAAGACAATCAATAAATAAATCATGCTCCGACTTCATCACATAACGGTTCACCATACATGCATGCTACAGGAATCACAAACTTTAGAACAAGTATTTCCCAAATTCACAACTACTCAACTAGCATGACTCTAATGTCACCATCTTCATATCTCAAAACAATTATCAAGTATCAAACTTCTCATAGTATTCAATGCACTTTTTATGATAGTTTTTATTATACCCATCTTGGATGCCCATCATATTAGTGAAGGAAATATGCCCTAGAGGCAATAATAGAGTTATTATTTATTTCCTCATATCATGATAAATGTTTATTATTCATTCTAGAATTGTATTAACCGGAAACTTAGTACACGTGTGAATACATAGACAAACAGAGTGTAACTAGTATGCCTCTGCTTGACTAGCTCGTTGAATCAAAGATGGTTAAGTTTCCTAGCCATAGACATGAGTTGTCATTTGATTAACTGGATCGCAACATTGGAGAATGATGTGATTGACTTGACCCATTCCGTTATCTTAGCATGATGATCATTTAGTTTGTTGCTACTGCTTTCTTCATGACTTATACATGTTCCTCTAACTATGAGATTATGCAACTCCTGAATATTGTAGGAACACCTTGTGTGCTATCAAACGTCACAACATAACTGGGTGATTATAAAGATGCTCTACAGGTGTCTCCAAAGGTGTTTGTTGGGTTGGCATAGATCGAGATTAGGATTTGTCACTCCGAGTATCGGAGAGGTATCTCTGGGCCCTCTCGCTAATGCACATCCCTATAAGCCTTGCAAGCAATGTGACTAATGAGTTAGTTGCAGGATGATGCATTACAGAACGAGTAAAGAGACTTGCCGGTAACGAGATTGAACTAGGTATGATGATATCGACGATCGAGTCTCGGGCAAGTAACATACCGATGACAAAGGGATCAAAGTATTGTTGTTATGTGGTTTGGCCGATAA
Source organism: Triticum urartu (assembly GCF_003073215.2). Classification (NCBI taxonomy): domain Eukaryota; kingdom Viridiplantae; phylum Streptophyta; class Magnoliopsida; order Poales; family Poaceae; genus Triticum; species Triticum urartu. The sequence continues at coordinate 285,681,733 of NC_053022.1, forward strand.
AGATCTTCGTAGAATATGTAGGAACCAATATGAGCATCCAGGTTCTGCTATTGGTTATTAACTGGAGATGAGTCTCGGTCATGTCTACATAGTTCTCGAACCCGTAGGGTCCGCACGCTTAACGTTTGGTGACGATCGGTATTATGAGTTTATGTGATTTGATGTACCGAAGGTTGTTCGGAGTCCCGGATGAGATCACGGACATGACGAGGAGTCTCGAAATGATTGAGACGTAAATATTGATATATTGGAAGGCTATATTTGGACAATGGAAAGGTTCCGAGTGATTCGGGTATTTTCGGAGTACCGGAGAGTTACGGGAATTCGCCAGAGGCGTCAATGGGCCTTAGTGGAAAGAGAGGGCAGCAAGGAAGTGTGGGGTGCGCCCCCCTAGGCCCAAACCGAATTGGTTTAGGGCTTTTGGGGCCAGCCCCTCTTTCCTTCTCCCCTCCTCTTTCCTTCCCCTTCTAGTTGGACTAGGAAAGGGGGAACCTACTCCTAGTAGGAGTAGGATTCCCCCCTTTGGGGCGCATCCTATGAGGCCGCCGGCCCCCTCCCCTTGCTCCTTTATATACGGGGGCAGGGGCACCCTAGAACACACAAGTTAATCATTGATCTTTTAGCCATGTGCGGTGCCCCCCTCCACCATAATCCACCTCGGTCATATCGTAGTGGTGCTTAGGCAAAGCCCTGCGTCGGTAGCTTCATCAACATCGTCATCACGCCGTTGTCCTGACGGAACTCTCCCTCGAATCTCTACTGGATTGTGAGTTCGTGGGACGTCACCGAGCTGAACATGTTGAGATCGCGGAGGTGCCATACGTTAGGTACTAGGATCGGTCGATCGTGAAGACGTATGACTACATCAACCGCATTGCCATAACGCTTCCTCTTACGGTCTACGAGGGTACATGGACGACACTCTCCCCTCTCGTTGCTATGCATCACCATGATCTTGCGTGTGCGTAGGAAAAAAATTGAAATTACTACGTTCCCCATCAGTGGCATCCGAGTCAGGTCTATGCATAGATGTTATATGCACGAGTAGAACACAAAGGAGTTGTGGGAGTGGGTATATACATATTTTTTGCCATTACTAGTTGATTCTTGATTCAGCGGCATTGTTGGACGAAGCGGCTCAGACCGACATTACGCGTACGCTTACGCGAGACTGGTTCTACCGACGTGCTTTGCACACAGGTGGCTAGTGGGTGTCTGTTTCTCCAACTTTAGTTGAATCGGATTCAATGCATAGGGTTCTTTCTGAAGATCAAAAAGCAATCACTATACCGCGTTGTGGTTTTTGATGTGTAGGCAAGAACGGTTCTTGATCAGCCCATAGCAGCCACGTAAAACTTGCAACAACAAAGTAGAGGACATCTAACTTGTTTTGGCATGGCATTTGTGATGTGATATGGTCAAGACGTGATAAGATATACATTGTTGTATGAGAGGATCATGTTTTGTTAAAGTTATCGGTAACTGGTAGAAGCCTTGTGCTTGTCTCTTCATTGCATAAGATGCAAGTGCCATGTAATTGCTTTACTTTATCGCTATGCGATAGCAATAGCTGCAAAAGCAATTGTTGATGAGATGACAATGTGACGACACATTGACAGAGATCAAGATGATGAAGATCATGGTGTCATGTCGGTGACGATAGAGATCATAACAGTGTTTTGGAGATGGAGATCAAAGGCACAAGATGATGATGGCCATATCATGTCACATATTTTGATTGCATGTGATGTTTATCCTTTATGTATCTTATTTTGCTTAGTTCGGCGGTAGCATTATAAGAAGATCTCTCACTAAATTTCAAGGTATAAGTGTTCTCCCTGAGTATGCACCGTTGCGACAGTTCGTCGTGCCGAGACACCATGTGATGATCGGGTGTGATAAGCTCTACGTTCACATACAATGGGTGCAAGCCAGTTTTGCACACGCGGAATACTACTTGACGAGCCTAGCATATGCAGATATGGCCTCAAAACACTGGAGACCGAAAGGTCGAGCGTGAATCATATAGTAGATATGATCAACATAGTGATGTTCACCATTGAAAACTACTCCATCTCACATGATGATCGGACATGGTTTAGTTGATATGGATCACGTGATCACTTAGATGATTAGAGCGATGTCTATCTAAGTGGGAGTTCTTAAGTAATATGATTAATTGAACTTAAATTTATCATGAACTTAGTCCTGATAGTATTTGCATATCTATGTTGTAGATCAATTGCTCGCATATAGCTTTCCCGTTTTATTTATGATATGTTCCTAGAGAAAAATAAGTTGAAAGATGATAGTAGCAATTATGCAGACTAGGTCCGTGATCTGCGGATTATCCTCATTGCTGCACAGAAGAATTATGTCCTTGATGCACCGCTAGGTGACAGACCTATTGCAGGAGCAGATGCACACATTATGAACGTTTGACAAAGCTCGGTATGATGACTACTTAATAGTTTAGTGCACCATGCTTTACGGCTTAGAACCGGGACTTCAAAAACGTTTTGAACGCCATGGAACATATAAGATGTTCTAAGAGTTGAAATTGGTATTTCATACTCATGCCCGTATCGAGAGGTATGAGACCTCTGACAGTACTTTGCCTACAAGGTGGAGGAGAATAGCTCAACCAGTGAGCATGTGCTCAGATTGTCTGGGTACTACAATTGCTTGAATCATGTGGGAGTTAATCTTCCAGATAAGATAGTAATTGATAAAGTTCTCTAGTCACTATCACCCGCTATCCAGCATGCATCTAGAGTATGCATCTAGAGTATGCATCACACATCGACCGCTATCCGGCATGCATCTAGAGTATTAAGTTCATAAGAACAGAGTAACGCTTTAAGAAAGATGACATGATGTAGAGGGATAAACTCAAACGATATGATATAAACCCCATCTTTTTATGCTTGATGGCAACAATACAATACGTGCCTTGCTACCCCTACTGTCACTGGGAAAAGACACCGCAAGATTGAACCCAAAGCTAAGCACTTCTCCCATTGCAAGAAAGATCAATCTAGTAGGCCAAACTAAACCGGGTAATTCGAAGAGACTTGCAAAGATAACCAATCATACATAAAAGAATTCAGAGAAGATTCAAATATTATTCATAGATAGACTTGATCATAAACCCACAATTCATCGATCTCAACAAACACACCGCAAAAGAAGATTACATCAAATAGATCTCACGAGAATGGTGGAGAACTTTGTATTGAGATCCAAAAAGAGAGAAGAAGCCATCTAGCTAATAACTATGGACCTGAAGGTCTGTGGTAAACTATCACGCTTCATCGGATAGGGTATGGTGTTGATGTAGAAGCCCTCCATGATCGATTCTCCCTCTGGAATATCGCCGAAAGAGGCCCCAAGATGGGATCTCACAGGTACAGAAGGTTGTGGCGGTGGAAAAGTGGTTTCGTGGCTCTCTGCGATCGATCTAGGGTATAAGAGTATATATATAGGTGAAAGAAGTACATCGGTGGAGCTACGAGGGGCCCACGAGGGTGGGGGCATGCCCTCCTGCCTCGTGGCCGCCTCCTGGCGTTCCATACTTCAACTCCAAGTCTCCTGGTTTTGCTTTCGGTCCAAGAAAGATCATCTGCGAAAGGTTTCATTCCATTTGGTATTCCTTTTCCTGTGAAACTCTAAAATAGGCAAAAAAAACAGAAACTGGCACTTGGGCTCCAATTATAAGGTTAGTCCCAAATAATTAAAAGAGCATATTAAAAGCATTAAACATCAAAACACATAATATAAGCATGGAACAATCAAAAATTATAGATACGTTGGAGCCGTATCAAGCATCCCCAAGCTTAATTCCTGCTCGTCCTCGAGTAGGTAAATGATAAAAACAGAATTTTTGATGTGGAATGCTACCTAACATAATTATCAATGTAATTTTCTTTATTGTGGCATGAATGTTCAGATCCGAAAGATTCAAGACAAAAGTTTAATATTGACATAAAAGTAATAATACTTCAAGCATACTAACAAAGTAATCATGTCTCCTCAAAATAACTTGGCCAAAGAATGTTCATCCCTACAAAATCATATAGTTTGGCTATGATCCATCTTCGTCACTCAAAATATTCAAATCATGCACAACCCTGCTGACAAGCCAAACAATTGTTTCATACTTTAGTATTCTCAAACTTTTTCAACTTTCACGCAATACATGAGCGTGAGTCATGGACATAGCACTATAGGTGGAATAGAATGGTGGTTGTGGAGAAGACAAAAGGAGGAAGATGGTCTCACATCAACTAGGCGTATTGATGGGCTATGGAGATTCCCATCAATAGATATCAATGCGAGTGAGTAGGGATTGCCATGCAACGGATGCACTAGAGCTATAAATGTATGAAAGCTCAACAAAAGAAACTAAGTGGGTGTGCATCCAACTTGCTAGCTCATGAAGACCTAGGGAATTTTGAGGAAGCCCATTGTTGTAATATACAAGCCAAGTTCTATAACGAAAATTCCCACGAGTATATGAAAGTGACAAAATAAGAGACTCTCTATCATGAAGATCATGGTGCTACTTTGAAGCACAAGTGTGGAAAAAGGATAGTAGCATTGTCCCTTCTCTCTTTTTCTCTCTTTTTTTGGGCCTTCTCTTTTTTCTTTGGACTTTCTCTTTTTTTCCTCACATGGGACAATGCTCTAGTAATGATGATCATCACACTTTTATTTACTTACAACTCAAGAATTACAACTAAAGAATATGGCTCTATATGAATGCCTCCGACGGTGTACCGGGATGTGCAATGAATCAAGAGTGACATGTATGAAAAAAATATGAATGGTGGCTTTGCCACAAATACGATGTCAACTACATGATCATGCAAAGCAATATGACAATGACGAAGCGTGTCATAATAAACGAAATGGTGTAAAGTTGCATGGGAATATATCTTCGAATGGCTATGGAAATGCCATAATAGGTAGGTGTGGTGGCTGTTTTAAGGAAGGTAAATGGTGGGTTTATGATACCGGCGAAAGTTGATTGGTACTAGAGAGGCTAGCAACGGTGGAAGGGTGAGAGTGCGTATAATCCATGGACTCAACATTAGTCATAAAGAACTCACATATTTATTGCAAAAATCTACAAGTCATCAAAACCAAGCACTACGTGCATGCTCCTAGGGGTTAGATTGGTAGGAAAAAACCATCGCTCGTCCCCGACTGCCACTCATAAGGAAGACAATCAAAGAAACACCTCATGCTTCAAATTTGTTAGACAACGATTACCATACGTGCATGCTACGGGACTTGCAAATCTCAACACAAGTATTTGTCAAATTCACAACTACTCAACTAGCATGACTCTAATATCACCATCCTCATGTCTCAAAACAATCATCAAGCATCAAACTTCTCATAGTATTCAACGCACTTTATATGAAAGTTTTTATTATACCCATCTTGGATGCCCATCATATTATTACTAGTTCTATAGCCAAAGCAAATTACCATGCTGTTCTAAAAGACTCCCAAAATAATATAAGTGAAGCATGAGAGATCAATAATTTCTATAAAATAAAACCGCCACCGTGCTCTAAAAAGATACTCCCTCCATTCCATATTAGTTGTCGCTCAAACAGATGTATCTAGCACTGAAATACCTCTAGATACATCCATTTCAGAGACAAGTAATTCCGAACAGAGGGAGTATAAGTGAAGCACTAGAGCAAAATTATCTAGCTCAAAAGATATAAGTGGAGCACATAGAGTATTCTAATAAATTCCGATTCATGCGTGTCTCTCCAAAAAGGTGTGTACAAAAAGGATGATTATGGTAAAATAAAAATAGAAGTCTCAAATCATACAAGAAGCTCCAAGCAAAACACATATCATGTGGTGAATAATATAGCCTCAAGTAAAGTTACCGATAGACGAAGACGAAAGAGGGGATGCCTTCCGGGGCATCCCCAAGCTTAGGCTTTTGGTTGTCCTTGAATTTTACCTTGGGGTGCCTTGGGCATACCCAAGCTTAGGCTCTTGCCACTCCTTATTCCAAAATCCATCAAATCTTTACCCAAAAACTTGAAAACTTCACAACACAAAACTTCAACAGAAAATCTCATGTGCTCCGTTAGTATAAGAAAATAAACCACCACTTTAAGGTATTGTAATGAACTCATTCTTTATTTATATTGGTGTTAAACCAACTATATTCCAACTTCTCTATGTTTCATACCCCCGAGACTACTCATAGATTCATCAAAATAAGCAAACAACACACGAAAAACAGAATCTGTCAAAAACAAAACAGTCTTTAGCAATCTGGAGGTTTCGAATACTTCTGTAACTCCAACAATTCTGAAAAATTAGGACGACGAGGATAAAAAGTATATTTATCTACTGCAGTTTGAATTGGTATTTTATCGCTCTCTGCTAAAAAATGATAATTATTTTCGTCAGCGCATACTTTCTATTTTTATCAGCAAGATTAAACAACAATCACCCAAGAAGATCCTAAAGGCTTTACTTGGCACAAAAACTAATTAAAACATTAAAAACACAATCATATCATAAGCTATATGAATTATTTATGACTAAACAGGAGCAAAAAGCAAAGAACAAAAATAAAATTGGGTTGCCTCCCAGAAAGCGCTTATTGTTTAACGCCCCTAGGTAGGCATTGAGGTTTCAATGATGCTCACATGAAAGACAAAAATTGAAGCACAAAGAGAGCATCATAAAACATGTGACGAACACACTTAAGTCTAACATACTTCCTATGCATAGGCATCTTATAAGCAAACAAATTATCAAGGCAAGCAAAAACTAGTATATGCAAGGAAGAAGAAAGGAACAATAGCAATCTCAACATAACGAGAGGTAATTTAGCAACATGAAAATTTCTACAACCATATTTCCCTCTCTCATAATAATTACATGTAGGATCATAATCAATTTTAACAATATAACTATCATATAAAATTTTCTCTTAATGATCCACATGCATGCAAAGTTGACACTCTTCTGAAATAGTGGGATTATCATAAAATAAAGTCATGACCTCTCTGAACCCACTTTTATCAAAAACTTCATAAGATTGAACATTATCCAAATATGTGGGATCTAAAGTTGACACTCTTCCAAACCCACTTTCAGTATTATTGCAAACATTATTATCAATATCATATTCAACATGGGGCTTAAATAAGTTTTCAAGATCATCAGAAGAATCACCACTGGTATGCGTCGGTCCTAAACAAACGGTTTTTAACCCCTTTCCTCCACAACATTCGGAACCGTCGCCAAGTGAGTGTGTGTGATAGGGTGTCCTTCCCACACGACCCAGAAATCGTCGGGGATAGGCCCTCCTGGGACTCAGGCTGGGGCCATGTGCGATCGGGTGAGGGATCAAAACCCAATCATTTCCGTAGGTATGTACATCCCACACGGTAATCCGAGAAAATCATTTCTATAGGTATGTACATCCCACATGGTGAATCCCAAAAAAACATTTCCATTCATATGTATATCACACACAGTCAATCCAAGGAATGTGTTTCCATTCTTATGTACATCCCACACACAGTCAATCCAGGGAACCCGTTTCCGTTCGGACGTACATCCCACACAGTTTTATGTGTAGGCTCGTGTATGAAATGTGTAACTATCACACACGATTTGCCATGGTTAATTGTTTGCTTTTATCAACTATATCACACATGATTTGATGAAGAAAACTGTGTGGCATTGGGCTAACCATCGCAAGCTCTTTTACTGCTAGAACCGTTTGCAAAGGTCCATGTCACATTTAGCAGGTTTATTCGTTTACAATTAATAATTCTAGTATTACGCAAATTCATATTTCATATCGAACAACTGTTTGCCAATTTCATATCGGACACATAAATATATTATAACATCACATTACTGTAGCTACATGAAAACAATGCGTGGGAGCTATTGTGGCTCGTCGCCTCCATCTTAATAAATCACAGGGTGAAATACATGGTGGGATTTATGCTACTCATTTGGCGGCTCACTTTGAGGTTGAGATACGCCCTCATGATTTCCCTCTGACAAAAGTTTACCTAGACCGTGCAACCATGGATCACCACCATTTTACTAATATCAAATCTCCTCAAATCCCTATTCCGTATAACCTGGTTTTTAGTGTGAGGACTCGTGATGTTATTCCATTGCCTACTCCTGCCTTGTTTGATTCTGTTGCCAGGGGCGGATATAGGATTATGCCAGCAGATATCATCGCCTACCGGAACGCTCTGGCTACTGCTGAGGCAGCACACCAGGCACCTCCGCAGTGGGATGAGTGGATGCCCGCTCTTCAGGATAACTAATACTCTCCAGGCTACTAATCGACTACCCAGTTAGGCCAAAAGCCTAAGCTTGGGGGAGTATGTGTCTTTCACCGACATTACATACATGTCCACTTATTTCATTTGTCGGTGCTCACACTTTTTCATTGTATCATCCATGCTTAGATTTATTTTCTTGCTTTCTTCTTGTGTGTTCGAAAAACTTTAGAAAAGCAAAAAAAATTAGTCGTAGTTAATTTACTTTCTATGCATGCTTAGCAGTAGTACTAAAAAGAAAATCCAAAAAGATTCCCTTGTTATTCTTTTGCTTGTTGGGAGCTTTCCCGTGTAAATAGTTTTTCTCGTTTTTTCTTTCCCTTTTATTTGCTTGTTGAAGAAAACCAAGAACTCCAAAATATTTCAGTGTGTTTCTCTGAAATTCTTTTCTTTTATTTGAGTTTTATCGAGGAGAAGACCACGATGAAAATGTTGAGTGGCTCTCATATGAATAATTGTTGAACTAATAAAGAGCCCATTTTACCTTGTCTTCTCCTGTTGAATAAAATGTTTGCAGATTACAGCTTAGTCCATGGCACTCTTGCACTATTATTATTTTCATATCATTTGGTCGTGCAAGTGAAAGGCAATAATGACGACATTCAATGAACTGATCGTGGCAAAGAGAAACTGGTATGAACTCGACTTGTCTTGTCTGTGTAAATATGTTTAACCTAGCGTCCATGATTCAGCCTATTATGATTAAACATGTTTGCAATGACGATTAGATATTATACTTTCTCATGCCATGCATAAGTAGCTGGGAGTTAATAATGATTTAGCTTGGATATCAACATAGCGTTAAAATGACTGTGATGTAGTATGATGATATGGTATCCTCCTCTGAATGTTCAAGTGGCTTGACTTGGTACATGTTCATGCATGTACTTGAATCAAAACCAACATAGCCTCTATAATATTTATGTTCATGGTGTTCATAGCCTGCTCATGCTAGTGTCCAATGTTACTTATGCATAATGCATGGTTATGATTGTTGTTGCTCTCTAGCTGGCTGTTTCTCCATCTTAATTGCTAGCCTTCGCCTGTACTAAGTTGGAACTCTGCTTGTACATAAAAAACCTTGAACCCAAAGTTATTCCAGATGAGTCCACCATGCATACCTATATACGGTATTACCCTGCCGTCCTAAGTAAATTTGCATGTGCCACCTCTAAAAACTTCTAAAAAAATATTTGTTTTGTGTGCCTGGATCGTTCATGGAATGACAGGAGGTGGTTGATATCTTCCGTGCTAAGAAGGTTATTCTCAGGTCGAGTGTTTATTCACTCGCCATCGCACGAGAAAATAGGCGGTAATAGGGATGCCCAGTCCCAAAATGCAAACATGAAAAAGAGTTCATCTATGAAATAATTAAACAAAAACTCCCAATGGAGTCAAAACCTTTAATTTTACCGCTTGGGAACCGCCACTAGTGTGCTTAGCATGGAAGATGTTGACAACTGATGGTCATGAAGTGAATAAGAAGGGTGCATGTCTCAAAATATAATTTATCTTTGTTTTAAAAACTGAGCTCTGGAACCTCTGCAAATCACTGCTTCCCTCTGCGAAGGGACTTTCTATTTATTTTTATGTTGTGTCACCACCTTCTAAAACAAGCGCCAGAAACCGAGTAGAGCACAACGGTCATGATTTATGCATTGTGTGTAGCTAATGTTGGGCGCATCATGACTGGATCTTTTCTACCATGAATTACAATGTTTAGTCGCTGCTTGAACTTTTGAGGTGCTCTGCATTTATGTTTTGCAGTCTCAGAAAGGGCTAGCGAGATACCACTATTGTCATATTATATCATGGTTGTTTTGACAACATGTTGCTGTTTGAGATATCTCATTATTGCTCGCTAGGTGATTATGCCATTGATATGAATCATTATAATCTTTAAGTGTTATTGTTGACATGGTTAGTTATAATGTTGGCTGTAACATGGGTGTTGTTTAAGCTTATTTATGCAAACAAGAGCAAAAGAGTTCGTAAAAGTTTTTCTTTCTCACTTTCAATTTATCAACTGAATTGCTTTAGGACAAGCAAAGGTTTAAGCCTGGGGGAGTTGATACGTCTCCAACGTACCAACCTTTTCTCACGCTTTTCCTCTTGTTTTGGACTCTAATTTGCATGATTTGTATGAAAATAACCCCGGATTGACGCTATTTTCAGCAGAACTACAATGGTGTTGTTTTTATGCAGAAATAAAAGTTCTCGGAATGGAACGAAACTTTTGAGGATTTTTTATATCAATAATAAGAATTACTGCAGCCAAGACCCACCAGAGAGAGGCCCCTAGGTGGGCACAACCCACCAGGGTGCGCCCTCTCTCCTGGCGCACCCAGGTGGGTTATACCCACCTGGTGGCCCCGCTGACGACCCCCCTGATACTATAAAATCACATGTTTCCATAAAAAAATCAAGGAGAAAGAACTATCGTGATCCACGAGATGGAGCCGCCGCCAAGCCCTGTTCTTCCTCGGGAGGGCGGATTTGGAGTCCGTTTGGGGCTCCGGAGAGGGGGATCTTCATTAAGTCTGAAACCTGTTATCATTTGCACTTTTGTCATGCTTCTTTGAGCTTGCTATTGAGTGAATTAGCCATAGCTCAGTGTTCATCTTTTGTCGAGCATCTTGAGTGGATCCCTGCCATGTATTTTGTTGCCATGTTTGAGTGTAGTAGCATATTTATCTTGTTGCATTTAGATGGCTACTTGCTGTTTATCGCGGACCGGTGCCATATTTGTTTTGCTTGCCATTTCCAAACCGTGCATCCGATTCCGGTGATCTTTATATCGATTTCAACCAAAATCACCTCACCTTCCAGTGGCACTCTTGGATTTCCAAGTTGAGGCCAGGTTCAATCATTCCTGTGCAAATCATGCATATGCATCACATACTGCATCCCGCATATCATATCATGTTCATGTGTTGGTTGTTTACTATGTTGTGTGCTTCTTTCCGGTGTTTGCTTCTCCGGGTTGGTTCCGATAACGTCACGTTTGTGAGGACCCATTCGACTACGTCTGTTTTTCTTCTTCATGGACTCGTTCTTCTTCCTTGCGGGATTTCAGGCAAGATGACCATACCCTCGAAATCACTTCTATCTTTGCTTGCTAGATGCTCGCTCTTTTGCTATGCCTATGCTACGATACTTACCACTTGCTTATCATGCCTCCTATATTGTTAAGCCAAGCCTCTAACACACCTTGTCCTAGCAAACCGTTGTTTGGCTATGTTACCGCTTTGCTCAGCCCCTCTTATAGCGTTGTTAGTTGCAGGTGAAGTTTGGAGCTTGTTCCATGTTTGGAACATGGATTTTGTTGGGATATCACAATATCTCTTATTTAATTAATGCATCTATATACTTGGTAAAGGGTGGAAGGCTCGGCCTTATGCCTGGTGTTTTGTTCCACTCTTGCCGCCCTAGTTTCCGTCATATCGGTGTTTTGTCCACTCTTGCCGCCCTAGTTTCCGTCATATCGGTGTTATGTTCCTGGATTTTGCGTTCCTTACACAGTTGGGTTATAATGGGAACCCCTTGACAGTTCGCCTTGAATAAAACTCCTCCAGCAAGGCCCAACCTTGGTTTTACCTTTCGCCACCTAGCCTTTTTCCCTTGGGAGTCACGCATCCCGAGGGTCATCTTTATTTTAACCCCTCCCCTGGGCCACTGCTTGTCTAAGTGTTGGTCCAAACTAGAGCCCCTTGCAGCGCCACCTCGGGGAAACTTGAGGGCTGGTTTTAGTTGTACGGATTGCTTATCCGGTGTTGCCCTGAGAACGAGATATGTGCAGCTCCTATCAGGATGTCGGCGCATCGGGTGGTCTTGCTGGACTTGTTTTACCATTGTCGTGGATGTCTTGTAACCGGGATTCCGAGTCTCATCGGGTCTTCCCGCTAGAAGGAATATCCTTCGTTGACCGTGAGAGCTTGTGATGGGCTAAGTTGGGACACCCCTGCAGGGATTTGAACTTTCGAAAGCCGTGCCCGCGGTTATGGGCAGATGGGAATTTGTTAATGTCCGGTTGTAGAAAACCTGAAGTTGATCTTAATTAAAATACATCAAGCGCGTGTGTAACCGTGATGGTCTCTTTCCGGCGGAGTCCGGGAAGTGAACACGATGTTGGAGTTATGTTTGGCGTAGGTTGTTCTAGGATCACTTCTTGATCATAGTTTCTCGACCGTGCTTTTTCCTTCTCTTCTCGCTCTCCTTTTGCGTATGTTAGCCACCATATATGCTAGTCGCTTGCTGCAGCTCCACCTCATACCTTTACCTTACCTATATGCTTAAATAGTCTTGATCGCGAGGGTGTGAGATTGCTGAGTCCCCGTGACTCACAGATACTTCCAAAACCAGCTTGCAGGTGCCGATGAGACCGTGCAGATGACGCAACCAAGCTCAGGAGGAGCTCGATGGAGATCTTGTCCTTTGTGTTGTTTCATTCTAGTTGATCAGTAGTGGAGCCCAATTGGGTCGTTCGGGGATCTGTGTAGCTTTTGGGGTAGTCTTCTTTTATTTTGGTTCCATAGTCGGACCTTGTATGTATTTGGTTGATGTAATGCTTTATTCATGTAATTGTGTGAAGTGGCGATTGTAAGCCAACTATGTAACTCTTTCCCTTATGTATTACATGGGTTTTGTGAATATAACCTCACTTGCGACATTGCTTTCAATGCGGTTATGCCTCTAAGTCGTGCTTCGACACGTGGGAGATATAGCCGCATTGAGGGTGTTACAAGTTGGTATCAGAGCCTTCCCCGACCTTAGGAGCCCCCTGCTTGATCGAATAGCTGGCGTTGTTGAGTCTAGAAAAAAATGTTTTAAGTCATTTAGGATTATATATATCGGAGAGTTAGGAATTCTTTTTACTCCCCAGTTCCTTCGTCGCTTTGGTGAGGCATCCTGACGTAGAGTTTTGACTCTTCTCTTCTCAAATTTCACTAAAAAAAATTTAGGATCACGCGGGTATCTTGGAATCGTTCCGATGGTTTTGTGATGGGAACATTGTTCTTGGTGCCTCCTGACACTTAGGGGTTGTGGCAGTGTCCCGGGGAGTTGAGCTCCGAGGTGTTGTCGTCACAATTTTATCATTCAGTTCTGGAATACCTGAGATTAGTTTCGCCGACATCGAAAATCTCTTTTATGCAGTTGTTGGTGAGATAACCTCGACGCCACCCAGTACTGGGGCGGGAGCTCGGGAGTATTGCCATAACTCGTACAACGGATGCTTTTCGAAGGTTGAGGTAAATGATTTCCGAAGGTTTCTTGGTTATGTGTTGAAGGATGGATACAGCTGGATGTAGGATTTGCTACTTTGGGTGAGATATTATGCTTCCCATGTATCCCCAACACCTGATTGCATAACCAGAAAATTTCGGGAGTTTCTAAGTGGGAATTCAAGTAGCTCTTAGGATATCTTTCCGACAGATGTATGATATGAAATTGGGATTCGACGTCTAGTGGTCCGCCTATCCATGGTTGGTTTTACAGTGGTCTCATTGTGTCTTAAAGAGTCCTTGGCTATGCCGACTCGGGGACGCTTCGTATGACATGTGCACTGCCTTGTACATGATGGTGATGTACGATCGAGCCCGTGTTGGCCCCACCACGAAAACTTCGGACGAAATCTCTATCATATGTTTGTTCCGGCTTATTCTGCAAGACAATCCTTTGTTTTGTTTTTAGTTGTGGTATTCGAGTTGCTTCAATGTCAAGTGTTGATTCCATACCTTCCCCAAATGGTGTTCTCATACTCCGATGTGAATAACAATCCTTCTCGATTATCGAGTTTGTCATTTCAATTTCTTTTCACCGGCATATTTCTCTTCAAGTGGATCCGATCATTTCAACATCCGCAAGATCAACTCAAGTCTTCTCAATGGTGTCTGTTTCATCCATACCAAGTTGTCTTTGTTTTCCCACCCTCCCCCCCTTTTTTTTCAAAGACTCCGATTTCTTTATCAAGTATCCATCTTATGGATGTGAAGTCTCTTCTTTCTTTCCTTTCAATGTTCTTACCCGGTGATTTTCATGAAGGTCCTAAAGCAACCTCAAGTTCATCATCCTTCATTCTTTTTCTTCTCCGGTGGAACCAATTTAAGCTTTCGGTGTTGATCATATTCTTTTCCGTATTTCAATGCTTTCTCATGCCGGTGAAAATTCTTTATCATTCACCTCTCGATATTCATTTGTTCCGGAGTACTCAAGATATCTCAAAGATTCGTATTTCCACTCTGCTTTCGTTCAAGATCTTTCGAGGATGTCACCTCATTCAAGCCATTTAATTCAACGGGTGGAAAGTCTCTTTTCAAGCAATCATTTCAACGGTGTTTCTTTTTAGTGGGCCCTAACCCATAGGTCTTTTCCCAGGATCTTACCTGACTCTTCTAATTTTACCGGAGCTGTCCTAAATTCATTTCAAAGATTGGCGTAAGAATGTATTATCATCAGTCTTATGTTTTTCTCCAAGATCTGTCGAATTGTTTTCATCGTTGGCTCAACCTCTTTGTTTTGATTCTTCCGGAGTGTCTAAATAATTCATGGTGGTGTTTCAGTCTTCATTCTCGGATTTTGAAGACTGAAGAAGAATTTTTCTCTCAATCTTGCTCTTTTCTCTTCAAGATTCGTGATTCTAGCTTTATGCCATTCTCTCATAATTATTTTCGGTTGTGAGAATTCTTTTCACCCATCCGGAGCAATTCAGGAGTCTTTTCAGTTTGATTATCCGGAGCCCATCATCTCAGAGTTATTCATTCCAGCTTTCAGCTCTCATACTCTAAATCATACCGCTGCTTAAATCAAGGATTCTCTAATCAGCTCGTAATCTCTTCGTTCTCATGGATCTAAATTCTCTCAAGTATCTTCGTTCTTTATATAATTCTTCCCGGTGTTTCTTTATCTTTACTTCGTTCATTTCCAATTCTACCGGTGGTTCGTTCAAGATTTCTCTTCCGTATCAATTCATTTGTGGTTTCAATTCTACCGGTGGTTCCTTGAAGACCTTCCTCAAGTTTGCGCTATATCTATCTTAATCCTTTCTACGAGAATAAGTAGTATGCCAAATCCGTTGATTGTAATCAATTTAATTGGTGGAGGATAAGCATAATATAATTCTTATTCTTGTTTCATCCAGTAAATTCAATTCCCTATTCCGGAGGCTCATCAAATTCCTGATTACAATTGTTTCATCTTCTCTTTTTCCCGGAGTTCCAACCTTTTTCAATTATTTCACCAGGGAGATTCATCTAAATCGTTACAAGGATTCACCTTGTGTTTTCAACTTCTCTTTCCTTTCGTTTGATCATTCTTTTGTTTACCGGAGATCTTCATGAAGGTTCTGCATGATGGTTCATAAATGATTTAATTCCTTCTCGAAGTGTTCATCAAGATTCTTTTCAAAGGAGCTCAAGTATTCTTCATCTTGCATAATGAAGTGCAATTCTTTCTACATTATCTTTTGACATGGTGTTATGCCATTCGTGATAATTTCCCTTCGTGTTTCATGATTCACAAGTTATCAAGAAGGAGGTATTTTAAATCCATCAATCTCTTCATTCGAGTTATCTTGGGTTATATTTCACCTAAAACCTTCCCTAAGGAATGTTGCTATTTATGGTGTTTATCGATGATCCAAGTTTCCTCCTATTCTCGCGATGAAAGATGTTTTCATCTCTCCGTCGCTCCCAAGCAAGCAATTGTTTTCGTTTGTGGCAGGTTTTCACCTCAAGTTCTCGAGATGTTTTCCTTAATCCCACAACAACCTTACTCTTTCGTTGTTGGTTTTCCCAACAACTCCGTTCAATCCTTCTTTTTAAGGATGCTCTCTCAAATTCATTTGAGGTAGAACATGTTGTTTTCTTATCCGTTCTTTTCATTGCATTCTTTCATTCCTTCTGGAGGCATTGAATGATGCTCTCTTCACTCATCATCTCGTATTGTCAAGATCATGTTCTTTCCTTTTGCTTATCCATTCAACCGGAGTGTCGTGTTTTCATTCGAGCTCTCTCATCTTATCAAGTTTTACCTCCATTCTCAACCGGAGTGTTGTCTGAAATCTTTCTTACCCCTTTCTGCCGTTCTCTCAATAGTTCCAAAGACAGTGTGTTGTTGATTTCATCAAGCATACTCTCATCTTGTCAAGTTCTTATTCAATTCCTTTTCTTTTCAGTCCGAATGCTGCCCAAATTATATCATTCTTTTTCCTTCTCTATCTTGTTTTAACCGGAGTGTCATTTTTATCATTCCTCTTCTAACCGGAGTCTCATCCAAGTGCTTTTGTTTGGCAAAGTTTATATTCCTTACCTTCCATGTCGAACCGGAGTGTTGTCGTTATTGATCCGTATCGTTCGTTGTACATCTCGTTTCTAATGGAGTGTTTGCATGTACTTCTTGTCCATTGCAATCCTTGTCTTTTGTCTTTCAACCTACAGGGTTCTCGTGATGTTCCTTGTTCCTCTTTCCTAACGGAGTGTTTTGCACTTCATTCATCTTCGTTGTTTTCTTTCTTTCAATTTGTTCAACCTCGCAAGATTCTTTGGTTTCACTCATTTGTCAAAGAAGCAACTTAGTTTTACCTCTTCTCTTTCTCTTCTGGTTTCCCTCTGGTGCCATTCTGGATCTCGGGACGAGATCCTCTCGTAGTGGTGGAGTGTTGTAACGCCCCGAGACCGATGTGCCAGGTGTTGTCCAGTTATTCGTTGTTGTTGCCTTGTCATTGCTTGCGTGTCATGCATGTCATATCATGTCATCATGTGCATTTCATTTGCATACATGTTCGTCTCATGCATCCGAGCATTTTCCCCGTTGTCCGTTTTGCAATCCGGCGCTCCTATGTCACCCGGTGTCCCCTTTTACCTATTTTCATGTGCGGGTGTTAAACATTTCCGAATTTGACCGAGACTTGTCATGTGGCCTTGGTCTACTACCGGTAGACCTCCTGTCAAGTTTCATGCCATTTGGACTTCGTTTGATACTCCAATGGTTAACCGAGGGACCGAAAAGGCCTCGTATGTGTTGCAGCCCAACACCCCTCCAAAGTGGCCCAAAGCCCAGCTAAACCCCCTCCAAAGTCTGAATCTGTTTATGTTTTTGCTATGTTCACATGCTTGCAATTGTATTTTATGATCCCTTTTGGCTCAAGGTCACTAAGGGACTTTTGTTAAGTGCTTTGAGTAGCTTCATGCTATGCCTTGTGTTGCCATGTTAAGTTCCTGTAGAATGTAGTTTTCATGCCCTAAAGTTTGCCTCCTGATGATAAATTCCTGATTTGTTGTTATTTCACTAAGTCTGAAACCTGTTATCATTTGCACTTTTGCCATACTTGTTTGAGCTTGCTATGGAGTGAATTAGCCACATCTCAGTGTTCATATTTTGTCAAGCATCTCGAGTGGATCCCTGCCATGTATTTTGTTGCCATATTCGAGTGTTGTAGCATATTTAACTTGTTGCATTTAGATGGCTACTTGCTGTTTATCGCAGACCGGTGCCATATTTGTTTTGCTTGCCATTTCCAAACCGTGCATCCGCTTCCGGTGATCTTTATCTCGATTTCAACCGAAATCACCTCACCTTTCCACTGGAACTCTTGGATTTCCAAGTTGAGGCCAGGTTCAATCATTCCTTTGCAAATCATGCATATGCATCACATACCGCATCCCGCATATCATATCATGTTCATGTGTTGGTTGTTTACTATGTTGTGTGCTTCTTTTCGGTGTTTGCTTCTCCGGGTTGGTTCTGATAATGTCACGTTTGTGAGGACCCGTTCGAGTATGTCTGTTTGTCTTCTTCATGGACTCGTTCTTCTTCCTTGCGGGATTTCAGGCAAGATGACCATACCCTCGAAATCACTTCTATCTTTGCTTGCTAGATGCTCGCTCTTTTGCTATGCCTATGCTACGATACCTACCACTTGCTTATCATGCCTCCTATATTGTTAAGCCAAGCCTCTGACCCACCTTGTCCTAGCAAACCGTTGTTTGGCTATGTTACCGCTTTGCTCAGCCCCTCTTATAGCGTTGTTAGTTGCAGGTGAAGTTTGGAGCTTGTTCCATGTTTGGAACATGGATTTTGTTGGGATATCACAATATCTCTTATTTAATTAATGCATCTATATAATTGGTAAAGGGTGGAAGGTTGGGCCTTATGCCTCGTGTTTTGTTCCACTCTTGCCGCCCTAGTTTCCGTCATATCGGTGTTTTGTTCCACTCTTGCCGCCCTAGTTTCCGTCATATCGGTGTTATGTTCCCGGATATTGCGTTCCTTACACGGTTGGGTTATAATGGGAACCCCTTGACAGTTCGCCTTGAATAAAACTCCTCCAGCAAGGCCCAACCTTGGTTTTAGCTTTCGCCACCTAGCCTTTTTCCCTTGGGAGTCGCGCATCCCGAGGGTCATCTTTATTTTAACCCCCCCGGGCCAGTGCTTGTCTAAGTGTTGGTCCAAACTAGAGCCCCTTGCAGCGCCACCTCGGGGAAACTCGAGGGCTGGTTTTAGTTGTACGGATTGCTTATCCGGTGTTCTCCTCAGAACGAGATATGTGTAGCTCCTATCAGGATGTCAACGCATCGGGTGGTCTTGCTGGACTTGTTTTACCATTGTCGAGGATGTCTTGTAACCGGGATTCCGAGTCTCATCGGGTCTTCCCGCTAGAAGGAATATCTTTCGTTGACCGTGAGAGCTTGTGATGGGCTAAGTTGGGACACCCCTGTAGGGATTTGAACTTTCGAAAGTCGTGCCCGCGGTTATGGGCAGATGGGAATTTGTTAATGTCCGGTTGTAGAAAACCTGAAGTTGATCTTAATTAAAATACATCAAGCGCGTGTGTAACCGTGATGGTCTCTTTCCGGCGGAGTCCGGGAAGTGAACACGGTGTTGGAGTTATGTTTGGCGTAGGTTGTTCTAGGATCACTTCTTGATCATAGTTTCTCGACCGTGCTTTTGCCTTCTCTTCTCGCTCTCCTTTTGCGTATGTTAGCCACCATATATGCTAGTCGCTTGCTGCAGCTCCACCTCATACCTTTACCTTACCTATATGCTTAAATAGTCTTGATCGCGAGGGTGTGAGATTGCTGAGTCCCCGTGAGTCACAGATACTTCCAAAACCAGCTTGGAGGTGCCGATGAGACCGTGCAGATGACGCAACCAAGCTCAGGAGGAGCTCGATGGAGATCTTGTCCTTTGTGTTGTTTCGTTCTAGTTGATCAGTAGTGGAGCCTAGTTGGGTCGATCGGGGATCTGTGTAGCTTTTGGGGTAGTCTTCTTTTATTTTGGTTCCGTAGTCGGACCTTGTATGTATTTGGTTGATGTAATGCTTTATTCATGTAACTGTGTGAAGTGGCGATTGTAAGCCAACTATGTAACTCTTTCCCTTATGTATTACATGTGTTGTGTGAAGATTACCTCACTTGCGACATTGCTTTCAATGCGGTTATGCCTCTAAGTCGTGGTTCGACACGTGGGAGATATAGCCGCATCGAGGGCGTTACAATGGAACAATCAAAAATTATAGATACGTTGGAGACGTATCAGCATGCAACAATGGCTGCAAGGTTATAATCCCTTTCACCGGTGAGAGCAGTACGTATGAGGCTCAAGTCTGGAGCACAAAGCGTGCTACAGTATTGCTTGCCTACTATGCATTTCCTATTAAATAACACAAAGTACTGAATTGCGGGAAAATGAATGCTCTTTATTCCACCTTGAGTCACTCGCCTCCTTTCACCGTAACAAAGGCTTGTCAAGAATGTTTCGAACTCAGCCTTTGGTGGTTCGTCAAACGAACCCCAAAATGGAAGCTTGCCGTGATAAGCAAAATTCTCTAGTGATATGGTAAATGGACTATCATAAATCATAAACGACACCCAAGACTCACGTGGAAAATATTTAAATCCTTTGACAAATGATTCAGTGAGAAGTTGGTGCTGTTCACACTTATCTAAGAGGTAGGGACCGAGACCAGCATTGTGAACATATTGCTCAAATTCCTCCTTAATGCCCACACGCACCATATACTCATCGCAAGGCCATAAGCATGTTTTGGTGGCAGCATCTCGCGTGGAACTTTCACTTGGTTCAACATAAGACCAGCGAGCAGAACTGTCACTAGAAGATGCCCCTGAGGATCGTCTCCTCGAAGAACTCCTTCCAAATAAGTTCATCATGTCCGCGTACGATTTTCTGAAAATAAAATTTTTGGGGTGACAAAAATTTGTCAACAAAACTTTATAAAATTGATAGTAACTACTCATAGGGATACATAGAAGCCATAGCAAGCATTCAAACTACTTAGAACACTAAGAATTTAACATGCAAGCACCAAGAGTAGCTAAGTATTCAAAGTATAAACCACTAAAACAAAAACTAATTGGACAAACGCTGGAGTCACATACCAAGCAACAATCTCCCGAAATAGTTTCAGAAACAGAGCTTCTAGCAAAGAGATTAAAATCCACGGGTTTGAGCTCAAGAACACAGGAGAGGGAGCAATGGAGATTTTTTTTCTATAGGTAAGTGATGATGTGGGATGAAGAGGTAACTGAGGGGCCACGTGGGGACCACAACCCACCAGGGCGCGCCTGGGGGTGCTGGCGCGGCTAGGTGGGTTGTGCCCAACCGGTGCACCTCCCTCTGATGTTTATTGCACCAAAAATTCTCAAATATTCAGAAAAAATTGTGTAAATTTTTTAGGGCATTATAAGAACTTTTATTTTTGGGTCATTTTTTATTGCACGGGAAATTCAAAAAATAGACAAAAGATGGCATTTTATTTTATTTAACCAGTAAAAACGGAAAACAAAAGGTAGGGACAGAAGGTAGTGCTTACTAAATTCATCAACTTCATACTGTTAAAAAATGATGCATTAATAAGGTTGATCAAGTCTTATTAACAAGCACTTTCGATTAGCATGAAACCGAAGAACTTCTATAAATCACTAGGTTACCTCAATGGGGATATGCATTTCCCCAACAATAAGTATTTCATATTTCTTTTTGACAGTAGGTAGAGGTATTTGAAAAATTCCAATAGTGATTGTCGGAGATTTTTCAATAACATTAATACCATTCACTTGGAATTATTTCTTCAGAAAGTGCACCGTATGCTCATTGCCATTAATATGAAAAGTGACCTTGCTTTTAGTGCAATCAATAATAGCTCCTGCAGTGTTCAAGAAGGGTCTACCAAGGATAATCGACATGTTGTCGTCCTCGGGCATCTCAAGCATAACAAAGTCAGTCAAAATAGTAACATTAGCAACAACAATGGGCACATCCTCACAGATACCAATAGGTATGGCAATTGATTTGTCAGCCATTTGCAAAGATATTTCAGTAGGTGTGAGTTTATTCAAGTCAAGTCTTTTATATAAAGAGAAAGGCATAACACTAACACCTGCTCCTAAATCACACAAAGTAGTTTTCACATAATTCTTTTTGATAGAGCAAGGTATAGTTGGTATTCCCGGACCTCCAAGTTTTTTAGGTACTCCATCTTTAAAGGTATAATTAGCAGGCATATTGGAGATTTCAGCTTTCGGTATTTTTCTCTTATTTGTGATGATGTCTTTCATATACTTTGCATAAGGAGGCATTTTCAAGATATCAGTCAAACGAGTACGCAAAAAGACTAGCCTCGGCATTTCAGCAAAGCGTTCAAATTCTTCATCATCATTCTTTTTAGTTGACTTAGGTGTAAAAGGCATAGGTTTTTGAACCCATGGTTCTCTTTCTTTACCGTGTTTTCTAGCCACAAAGTCTCTTCTGTAATATTTTTTATTCTTAGCTTGTGGGTTATCAAGATCAACAAGTGGTTCTGTGTCAACATCATTATCTGGTTCTTTATCATTGGTTGGTTGAGAGTCTTCATGAACCTCATCATTTTCTTTTTCATTATCATTAGGTGAGTGTTCATTACCAGACTGAGTTTCAGCATCAGAGATAGAAGTTTCATTATCATTGTTAGGAGGTTTCTCTATTTCAGGTTCACTAGGAGAATGTGAAGTCCTATCAATCTTCTTTTTCTTTTTCTTTTTAGAAGAACTAGGTGCACTAGCATTAGCTCTTTGTGAATCTTGTTCAATTCTTTTAGGCTGTCCCTCAGGATAAAGTGGTTCCTGAGTCATTTTACCTCCTCTAGTTGCAACTCTAACAGCAAAGTCATGCATATTATTATTCATTTCATCAAGCAATTCTCTTTGAGATTTAGCAACTTGTTCTAATTGAGTCTGGACCATATAAGCATGTTTTCCAACACCTCTGACATCATTTGATATTCTAAATAACAAGTCACTCAAGCGAGCAATCATATCAGAATTATATTTCAATTGTTTCATAACATTTGCATTGAAGTGATCTTGTTTCCTAATGTAGTTTTCAAACTCATAAAGGCATTGACTAGTATGCATGTTGTGAGGATTGTCATTATCATTAAAATTCATAAGAGAATTTACCTCTACCACCTTAGGCAGTGGTGGTTTATTAAGCCCATGTATTTCTTCAATAGGAGGTAAATTTTTAACATCCTCATCTTTAATACCTTTTTCCTTCATAGATTTCTTTGCCTCTTGCATATCTTCAGGACTGAGATATAATATACCCATCTTCTTCGGAGTGGGTTTAGACGGTGGTTCAGGAATAGTCCAATCATCATAGTTTTTCAATATGTTATTCAATAATTCTTCAGCTTGACCAATAGTTCATTTCCTGAAAACACAACTAGCACAACTATCTAGGAAGTCCCTAGAAGCATCGGTTAGTCCATTATAGAAGATATCAAGTATTTTATTTTTCGTAAGAGGATGATCAGGCAAAGCATTAAGTAACTGGAAAAGCCTCCCCCAAGCTTGTGGGAGAATCTCTTCTTTAGTTTGGGCAAAGTTAAATATTTCCTGTAAGGTAGCTTGTTTCTTATGAGCAGGAAAATATTTTTTAGAGAAGTAGTAAATCATATCCTAGGGACTACGCTCACAACCAGGAGCAAGAGTATCGAACCAAGATTTAGCATCACCCTTTAATGAGAAAGAAAATAATTTGAGAATAAAGTAATAGCGAGTTTTCTCATCATGAGTAAAAAGGGTGGCTATATCATTCAACTTAGTAAGATGTGCCACAATAGTTTCAGTTTCATAACCATGGAAAGGATCAGATTCAACCAAAGTAATTAACTCTGGGTTGATAGAGAATTTCATGATCCTTATCGTCAATAAAGATAGGTGAGGTAGCAAACTTAGGATCACATTTCATTCTAGCATTCAGAGATTTTTCTTTATACTTGTGTAGTAATTTCTCTAGATCATCTCTATCATTACAAGCAACAATATCTCTAGTTGTTTCTTCATTCATAACATAAACTTCCGGTACCTTAGGTAATTCATATCTAGGAAGGAAAGTTCTGGCAGGTGTTTCAGGAGTTTCAGTTTCAATCTCATCATCAAATTCAACAACATCATGTTGTATTACTCTAGCAATTTGTTCATCAAGAAATTCACCAAGTGGCACATCATCATTAACAAGCAAAGTACTATCATCATTCATAGTAGAAGTAGCATCATCAATAACTTGTGACATATCAGAATTAATAGCATGTGGTGGTGTTGCAAGTTTATTCGTAACAGAAGGTGAATCTAAAGCAGAACTGGATGGCAGTTCCTTACCTCCCCTCGTACTTGAGGGAAATATCTTAGTCTTAGGATCCTTCAGATTCTTCATAGTGATAAATTGATAATAATCCCAAGTGACTCAACAAATATAGCTATGCTCCCCGGCAACGGTGCTAGAAAAAGTTCTTGATAACCCACAAGTATAGGGGATCGCAACAGTTTTCGAGGGTAGAGTATTCAACCCCAATTTATAGATTCGACACAAGGGGAGCCAAAGAATATTTGAAGGTATTAGCAACTAAGTTGTCAATTCAGCCACACCTGGAGATTAATTATCTACAACAAAGTGATCAGTAGCAAAGTAGTTTGATAGTTTTGATAGTAGTGATAGCAGCAATAGTAACAGTAACAGTGATAGCAGTAATTTTGTAGCAAGTGTAATAGTGATGATAGCAGTACTAACTTAGCAAAAACAATATGGAAAAGTTCGTAGGCATTGGATCGGTGACTTGTTGGATGATATTCATCATGTGACAGTTATAACCTAGGGCTATTAGGTACTAGCTCCAGTTCATCGATATAATGTAGGTATGTATTCCATAAATAGTCATACGTGCTTCACTAAAAGAACTCGCATGACATCTTTTGTCCTACCCTCCCGTGGCAACGGGGTCCATAATGGAAACTAAGGGATATTAAGGCCTCCTTTTAATAAAGAACCGGAACAAAGCATTAACACATAGTGAATACATGAACTCCTCAAACTACGGTAATCACCGGAAGAAGTCCCGGTTATTATCACTCCAGGGTTACCAGATCATAACACGTAGTAGGTGACTATAACTTGCAAGATTGGATCTAGAACATGGATATAATGGTGATAACATAAACGGTTCAGATCTGAAATCATGGCACCCGGGCCCAAAGTGACAAGCATTAAGCATGGCAAAGTCATAGCAACATCAATCTAAGGACATAGTGGATACTAGGGATCAAGCCCTAACAAAACTAACTCGATTACATGATGAATCTCATCCAACTCCTCACCGACCAGCGAGCCTACGAAGGAATTACTCACTCCCGGTGGGGAGCATCATGGAATTGGCGATGGAGAAGGGTTGGTGATGACGAAGAACGAAGATCCCCCTCTCTAGAGCCCCAAACGGACTCCAGATCTGCCCTCCCGAGGAAGAACAGGGCTTGGCGGCGGCTCCTTCTCGTGGATCGCGATAATTCTTTCTCCCTTATTTTTTATCCAAAATAGTAATTTATAGCGTTGGTTTTCAGGGTCTGCGGGGCCACCAGGTGGGGACAACCCACCTGGGCATGCCAGGAGAGGGGGGCACGACCTGGTGGGTTGTGCCCACCCGGGTGCCCCTCTCTGGCAGGTCTTGGCTCCAGAAATTCTTATATATTATATAAAAATTCCTCATAAAGTTTCATTCCATTCCGAGAACTTTTATTTCTGCACAAAAACAACACCATGGTAGTTCTGCTGAAAACAGCGTCAGTCCGGGGTTAGTTTCGTTCAAATCGTGCTAATTAGAGTCCAAAACAAGAGGAAATGCGCTAGGAAAAGTAGATACGTTGGAGACGTATCAGCGGCCCGGAACAACCTTACATGACCACGTTCATGAGACTGTTTCCACCGACAGACATGCAACTTGTTTTGCATAAACGGGGCTGGCGGGTGTATGTTTCTCCAACTTTAGTTGAATCGAATTTGACTACGGCCGGTGATACGTCTCCAACGTATCTATAATTTTTAATTGTTCTATGATGTTATGTTATCAATCTTGGATGTTTTATAATCATTTTATATCAATTTTTTGGTACTAACCTATTGACATAGTGCTAAGTGCGAGTTGCTGTTTTTTCATGTTTTCTAGATCGCAGAAAATCAAAACCAAAACGGAGTCCAAATGCCACAAAACTTTACGGAGATTTTTTTGGGACCAGAAGGAACATAATGGGCCCTGGCTGCGCCTGGGGGGGTGCTCCGCGTAGAGCACAACCCACCAGGGCGCGCGTTGTGCCCACCTCGGGTGCCCCCCGAACCGCCTCTTTGATATATAAATACCCCAATATTCCCAAAACCCTAGGGGAGTCGGCGAAATATTCATCCAGCCGCTGCAGAGTCCAGAACCACCAGATCCAATCTAAACACCATCTCGGATGGGGTTCACCAACTCCATTGGTGCATCTCCGATGATGCATGAGTAGTTCTTTGTAGACCTTCTGTTGGGGATATTACTACCAGTATGACCCGCCCAAGAGGGGCCGGGTCAGCCCTAATGGCGGGTTACATAAGAAGCCCAATATACAGTCAAGATGATATTTTATTAAACATATAGAAAGCCCAAAGGCCTTGGGCCGGCTTAAGGCCCGTTATTATAAACCGCCATATGGGCAGCAAGACTTGTAAAGAAAGGCATGTAAAGGAAGTCACCGAGCCGGACACGGTTATGAGCCGGCAGGGACTCTGTAGGCCACTAGGCGTCAACCCGTGTATATAAGGGGATGACCCGGTGGCGGTTTAGGGTAAGAAACAACCAAGTCGATAACCAAGCTGGCGAGTTGAGCCTCTTGGAGATCGAAACCACAACAATACCAATCCCAACTAGACGTAGGCTTTTACCTTCATCGTAAGGGGCCGAACTAGTATAAAAACTCTCTCGTGTCCTTTGTCCCGATTAACCCCTTTAGGCTTCCTAGTGCGATGGCCCTACGACTAAGTCCTTACTCTAGGACAACTGTCGTGACATTTCCACGACAGTTGGCACCCACCGTTGGGCCAGCGCACGATGGATTTGAGTTCTTGAAGGGCAACTTCGAAGGGCTCAAGGGATACGCTGTGGGCCGGATGACCAAGAGTCGTCGCGGCAAACTCTTCATCGACGACGAAGGCTGGGGTCCCGAGGCCGGCTCGATCGAGTACGGGTACCGGGTCCCCTTCGGCGGAAGTCACGTCTTCATCGGCCAGATCGGCGAGTCAGGCCCTGAGCCGGACGTCCACACCAACCTTGTCGAAACGGCTCAGCGCGTCGGGTCCGCCCGTGTTCAATCTATTGTGATGCATGCCTTTGTAGGCTGCATCCATGGCGATGAATAGTCCGAAGGATCGATGGAAGGCGGGGAGACGGCCATCTGCTCTGATACTGCATCATCAACAGGTGAAACAGACTCGTTGTACCAACTGCAAGACGGCATGCTTGGGGGCTGTTCCGATGGCAGCAGTATTCCAGACCCCTTTGAGCCGCCGAATTGGGCCGGAGTCTTCATGGCGGGGACGCACCCTAGGCAGAACTCCACCGCAGCAACAGCGGCATCCACCTGGTCGGCAGCGGCCGGGTCAGGAGACCCTGGGCGCCCCCGGCTCAGGTTCTAATGGACCTCATGGATAAACTGATAGCTCTGTTAACCGATGTGGTAGAACCGGCGGATAAAGCCCAGCATGACACAGAAGTGGCATGCGTTCGGGAGGGGATGGTGCAAGCGAAGGAAAGTTTAGCCACGGAAGAAACCCGGATGGCAGCAGAACGAGGAGCTCTGGATGCTCGTGCCCAGCAGCTTCAAGCAGAAACTTTCCGGCTCTCGGTGGATCTTAATGCATCAAACGAGGTCATGAGGAGGAGGCACCAGAAAACTCAGTCACGTCTACCTCTAACGCTGGATCCAAGGAACCTGTTCCATACACCCGGAGCTCGGGGGAGCAACCCGCCGGAAGCAAACCGGGTCGCGACACCCGATGCACCGGTCCAGCCACGGACCATGGAGCCGCCTCACATGAATACAACTCCTCCTCGTTACATAGCAACACCTACGGGTCACTTCTCCAGCCCCATGGAAAACCTCATCGCAGCGTCGGCTCGTTTGGCAGCTCTCCCAATGGAAGGTGACTCGCCCGCAGCCATTGAAACCCGGAGGGTAAGAGAACTACTTCAGACAGCTTTGGTCCAGTAGGATGCATACTCTTACATTCGAGACAGGATTCATTCAACCCCTCGCCCAAGCCAGAGCCCGAGCTACAGTAGGCACATGGAGTCTGCAGAAATGTCAAGTAACGCTCAACGCCACAACCAGCCGTACAGGCATGAGCCGGTGCGAGCTGGAGCTCTTAACTTGGCGGATCAGGAGAGGATTCATCAAGAGGCGGAACGGGCGGCTCAGATAGCGGCAGAGCAGGCGGCTCACCAGACCTTTCCGGCTTATCCAGCAACCTCGGTTGAGGCAGGAGTGGCCACGAGAACCAGAGGCGTGCCTTGCTTGGTACCAGCCATACGCAATGAGCGGTTGCCAAAGGATTTCAAGGGGCCTCGTAAGGTGCCTAACTACATGGCTGACCTACAGTTGGGGGCTTGGATTGAGAGTTATGAGATGGCTATGGAGCTATTGGAGGCGAGCGATGCTGCAATGGCCAGATACTTTACCATGATGTTAGATGGAACAGCTCGGACTTGGTTGAAGGGATTGCCACCCAATTCCATCGGCTCATGGGTAGAGTTGAAAGCGCGGTTCATCCAGAACTTTCAGGATACATGTAAGCAGCCAATGTCGATTGTGGACCTGACCAATTGCAAGCAAGAGGATGGAGAATCTACAACCCATTGGGTGCGCCGGGTCAAGGAGATAATACATTCATCTGATAAGATGGATGCCGGCTCAGCAGTTTTGATGTTGGAGAAAAATTGTCGTTTTGAACCTCTGAAGCAGAAGTTGGGATGGCTTAAACATGACTGTAATGACATGGGGACATTGATGGCAGCTCTTGTCAAGTATGCTGACTCTGATACCACCAAAGACCCGGTGTCTGATGAAGAAAAGGCAACAAAGGGGAAGAAGAACGACAATGGCAAGGGTCACCAACATAACCCGGCGAATCAAGGAGGTAAACGTAAGGCTGATGAGATTGTTGCTAATACTAATGCACAGGGTGGTAATCAGCGGCGCAAGGGCAGACAGCCCCCTCGGTCGGGCGGGTCAGGCCCTACCCTTGAACAACTATTGAATGAACCTTGTCCGAAACACGGTACCCGTGAGAAGCCGGCCACCCACCTGCGGAAGGACTGCACGATCATGAAGGCATTTAAAAATTGAAATGCATTTGATGGGGGTCATGGCCCAGGTGGCGGTTCAGGTGGCGGCGGCTTTCATGGCCCGGGCGCTGGTTCAAGTGGAGGAGGTTTTCACAGTCAAGGTCATCCTGGTCACCAAGGTGGATATAATCAGCAACCCGGCCAAGGGAATCAGCAGCAGCAATCCGGTTATCAAAGCAACCCGAAGCAGTTGAGTAGTGGGTAGTATCATGTATTTACTACCACTTTATGCAAGAGGGACCAGAAGCTTCACAAGAGGGCCGTCAATGCCGTGGAGCCGGCAATTCCACGTTATCTACGTTGGTCAGAGCAGCCTATTGTGTGGAGCAGAGAGGATCACCCGCTCCAGGTTGATAATCCGGGTCACTTGGCCTTGGTAGTGGCACCTCAGGTTGGTGGGTATAAGTTTACTAAGGTACTCATGGATGGAGGCAGCAACATCAACATCCTTTATTATGAGACGTTCCGCCGGATGGGATTGACGGACAAGAATCTTAAACAATCCAACACTGTTTTTCATGGTGTGGTACCTAGTAAGTCGGCATACCCAGTTGGTAAGATCGAGCTGGAAGTAGCCTTTGGGGATGAGTATGACTCCAGAGCAGAAAAATTAACCTTTGAACTGGTTAAAATCAAAAGTCCATATCATGCTCTGTTTGGACGGCCGACTTATGCCAAGTTCATGGCTCGACCGTGTTATGTATATTTGTAGCTCAAGATAGCCTTGGAATGTGAAGAAGGGGATGCTGCCTATGCTGAATCTGTTTGTGCAACAGAGGAGTTGAAATTCTACAAGGATCATGTTGACCCGACGGACATGACGTCATTAAAGAAACCGGCGACGGAGCATGAGCCGGAGTTAAAGTTCAAATCAGCTGATGATACTAAGATGGTTGACTTTGTGCCTGGCGATTCATCCAAACAGTTCATCATTAGCACAAACTTGGATCCGAAATAGGAAAGCGCGCTCATCGAGTTCATCCCTGAGAACTGGGACATCTTTGCATGGAAACCTTCAGACATGTCGGGTGTCCCGAGGGAACTCGCTGAGCACACTCTTAATATCGATCCAAAGTTTAAACCTGTTAGAAGTTTCTCCGGCGGTTCAATGAAGAAAGGCGCAACGTCATCAGAGAAGAGGTGGCCCGGCTCTTGGCAGCCGGGTTCATTGTGGAGGTCTTTCACCCAGAATGGTTAGCTAACCCGGTGCTGGTACTCAAAAAGAATGGCACCTGGCATATGTGTGTGGATTACACAGACTTGAACAAAGCCTGTCCGGCTGATCCTTTTGCTCTTCCCCGTATTGATCAGATCATTGATGCTATGGCGGGTTGCGCACGGTTGAGTTTCTTAGATGCTTACTCCAGTTATCATCAGATTAAGATGGCAGCCAAGGATCAAGGGAAGACAGCGTTTATAAATCCTTTTGGGGCTTTCTCCTATGTGTCTATGCCCTTTGGACTTAAGAGTGCCCAGGCGACTTATCAGCGGTATGTATAGAATTGTCTTCACAATCAAATTGGGCGCAATGTTCATGCCTATGTTGGAAATATGCCCTAGAGGCAATAATAAAAGCATTATTATTATATTTCTTTGTTCATGATAATTGTCTTTATTCATGCTATAATTGTATTATCCGGAAATCGTAATACATGTGTGAATAATAGACACCAACATGTCCCTAGTAAGCCTCTAGTTGACTAGCTCGTTGATCAACAGATAGTCATGGTTTCCTGACTATGGACATTGGATGTCATTGATAACGAGATCACATCATTAGGAGAATGATGTGATGGACAAGACCTAATCCTAAACATAGCATAAGATCGTATAGTTCGTTTGCTAGAGTTTTCCAATGTCAAGTATCTTTTCCTTAGACCATGAGATCGTGTAACTCCCGGATACCGTAGGAGTGCTTTGGGTGTGCCAAACGTCACAACGTAACTGGGTGACTATAAAGGTATACTACGGGTATCTCCGAAAGTGTCTGTTGGGTTGACATGGATCAAGACTGGGATTTGTCACTCCGTATGACGGAGAGGTATCACTGGGCCCACTCGGTAATACATCATCATAATGAGCTCAAAGTGACCAAGTGTCTCGTCACGGGATCATGCATTACGGTACGAGTAAAGTGACTTGCCGGTAACGAGATTGAACGAGGTATTGGGATACCGACGATCGAATCTCGGGCAAGTAACATATCAATTGACAAAGGGAATTGCATACGGGGTTGCTTGAATCCTCGACATCGTGGTTCATCCGATGAGATCATCGTGGAGTATGTGGGAGCCAACATGGGTATTCAGATCCCGCTGTTGGTTATTGACCGGAGAGTCGTCTCGGTCATGTCTGCATGTCTCCCGAACCCGTAGGGTCTACACACTTAAGGTTCAGTGACGCTAGGGTTGTAGGGATATGTATATGCAGTAACCCGAATGTTATCCGGAGTCCCGGATGAGATCCCGGACGTCACGAGGAGTTCCGGAATGGTCCGGAGGTAAAGAATTATATATAGGAAGTGCTATTTCGGCCATCGGGACAAGTTTCGGGGTCACCGGTATTGTACTGGGACCACCGGAAGGGTCCCGGGGGTCCACCGGGTGGGGCCACCTGCCCCGGGGGGCCACATGGGCTGTAGGGGGTGCGCCTTGGCCTACATGGGCCAAGGGCACCAGCCCCAAGAGGCCCATGCGCCTAGGGTTCACAAAAGGGAAGAGTCCCACTAGTGGAAGGCACCTCCTAGGTGCCTTGGGGGGGAGGGAAACCTCCCTTGGCCGCCCCCCCCCCCTAGGAGATTGGATCTCCTAGGGCCGCCCCCCCCCCCTTGGCCCTCCTATATATAGTGGGGGAAGGAGGGCTTTTCATCCACGCCTTTGGGTGCCTCCCTCTCCCTCTCCAACACCTCCTCCTCCTCCATAGTGCTTGGCGAAGCCCTGCCGGAGTACTGCAGCTCCATCACCACCACACCGTCGTGCTGCTGCTGGAGCCATCTCCCTCAACCTCTCCTTCCCCCTTGCTGGATCAAGAAGGAGGAGACGTGACTGTTCCGTACGTGTCTTGAACGCGGAGGTGTCGTCCGTTCGGTGCTAGGATCTTCGATGATTCGAATCACGTCGAGTACGACTCCCTCATCCCCGCTCTTTGAACGCTTCCGCTCGCGACCTACAAGGTACGTAGATGCATCTAATCACTCGTTGCTAGATGAACTCCTAGATGGATCTTGGTGAAGCCGTAGGAAAATTTTTGTTTTCTGCAACGTTCCCCAACAGCCTATGTGGATGATATAGTGGTGAAATCCAGGGAAGAGGAAACCTTGGTCACAGACCTGAAAGAGACTTTTGACAATCTTCGGGTGTACAAGATGATGCTTAACCCGGCTAAGTGTGTTTTTGGAGTGCCAGCCGGCAAGCTCTTGGGGTTTTTGGTGTCTAACCGAGGTATTGAAGCTAACCCGGAGAAAATCAAGGCAATTACATCTCTAGCCAAACCAACTTGCGTCAATGATGTTCAACGACTGGCGGGTCATGTGGCTGCTTTAAGTCGGTTCATAAGCCGATTAGGGGAAAAGTCTATGCCTCTGTATCAGTTGATGAAGAAAATAGATGCTTTTGTTTGGAGCGATGCTGCGAACGC
The DNA here is from genome assembly GCF_003073215.2 of Triticum urartu. Classification (NCBI taxonomy): domain Eukaryota; kingdom Viridiplantae; phylum Streptophyta; class Magnoliopsida; order Poales; family Poaceae; genus Triticum; species Triticum urartu. Next base: position 285,714,424 of record NC_053022.1, read on the forward strand.
TGCTTTCGAGGATCTGAAGGCACAACTGGCTGAGCCGCCGGTCCTAGCTGCTCCAATTGAGAAATGGCTGCTATTGTTATACGTAGCTGCCAACTCATGGGCTGTTAGTGTGGCTATGGTGGTAGAGCGCAAGGAGGCTGGCAAAGAGCATCCGGTTCAGCGGCCGGTTTATTATGTCAGTGAAGTGCTAATTGAATCTAAGCAACGATATCCACATTGGCAGATGCTTGTTTATGGGGTGTTCATGGCAAGCCGGAAGCTTAAGCATTACTTTCAGGGACATCCAATCACTGTGGTTAGCTCTGCTCCTTTGGGGGACATTATTCAAAATAGAGAAGCCACGGGGAGAGTTGCCAAGTGGGCAATTGAGCTTGGGTCTCATGGGCTGAAGTATGTTCCACGTACTGCAATTAAGTCTCAAGCCTTGGTTGACTTCATCAATGACTGGACAAAGATGCAGATGCCAGAAGAAAAGCCGGACAACACATATTGGACTATTCATTTTGATGGATCCAGGCAATTGGAAGGCTCGGGGGTTGGAGTCGTATTAACTTCCCCACGAGGTGATAAATTTTGTTATGTGTTGCGGTTGATGTTTTCATGCACTAACAACGCAGCAGAGTATGAAGCATTGCTCCATGGTCTTCGAGTAGCAAAGAAGATGAGCTTGAGCCGGGTTAGATGTCTTGGTGACTCAGATCTAGTGGCTCAGCAAGTATCTGGCAAGTGGGATTCCAAGGACCCTCTCATGGCGGCTTATCGCTGAGAGGTCGATGCTGTTGCAGGATATTTTAAAGGTTATCAGGTGGAACATATTGACCGCCGAAAGAATGAAGCAGCTGATGCTTTAAGCCAGCTGGGGTCGGAGCATAAGACGGTACCACCCAACACCTTTTTAGATGTTTTGCATAACCCCTCTGTCAAGTTGCCCACAGAAGAAGATTTAGCTGTTCCTGACCCGGAGGCGCAGTTAGTGGCGGCTCTTCATGTCATCCCAGATTGGACAGTGCCATTCTTGGCTTACATGACCCGGGGAGAGTTACCAGCGGATGAGACCCTGGCTCGACAGATAACTCGGCGGTCTAAGTCCATGACGATTTTAGATGGAGAATTGTTTCATCGCAGTGTTTCCGGAGCATTTCAACGATGTGTTTCTCCCAAAGAAGGTCAAGAAATTCTTTGTGAGACATGGTGTTTCTTCATGGTTTTTACTGGTTGACGGCTCACGCTGATGCGGAAGATCTGGTCAGTAGATGTGATGGATGTCAAAAATTTGCACGACGAGCGCATGTGCCGGCTCAGGAACTCCGGATGATTCCAATCACTTGGCCGTTTGCAGTCTGGGGGCTTGACATGGTAGGACCTTTCAAAAGGTCTAAGGATAAAAAGACACATTTCTTGGTGGCTGTTGATAAATTTACTAAGTGGGTTGAGGCAAAGCCTGTGAGTAAGTGTGATGCGGCCACGGCGGTTCAGTTCATGAAAAAAGTGATCTTCCGTTTTGATTTTCCGCACAGTATTATCACAGACAATGGCACTAATCTGTCTCAAGGAGCTATGGAAGAGTTTTGTCAGCGAGAGCACATCCGGCTTGATGTTTCTTCTGTAGCTCATCCTCAATCTAATGGTCAAGCCGAGAGAGCCAATCAGGAAATTCTGAAAGGGCTAAAGCCCCGGCTTATGGTTCCTTTACAGCGAACGCCGGGTTGTTGGGTAGAGGAGTTACCCTCAGTGTTATGGAGCATCAATACTACGCCCAACAGGTCTACGGGTTACACACCCTTCTTCATGGTTTATGGGGCAGAAGCAGTATTGCCCAGTGACATCCGTCATGACTCGCCCCATGTGGCGGCTTATGTTGAAGCTAACAACGAAAAAGCCAGATAGGATGCGCTTGACTTGTTGGATGAAGAAAGAGACTTAGCAGCAGCGCGGTCAGCAATTTATCAACAGGACCTACGTCGTTATCACAGCCGCCGGGTTAAGCCGAAGACTTTTCAGGAAGGCGATTTGGTGCTCTGGCTCATCCAAGATCTTTCAGATGCGCACAAGTTATCCCCACCTTGGGAAGGACCCTTTGTGGTCAGTAAAAACTTAAACAATGGGTCCTACTACCTCATTGACGTTCGAGAGCATGCAGACTCATGTAAATCGGAAGAGGAGACCCGCCGGCCATGGAACATTGCTCAACTTCGGCCATATTACACCTGAGCCACCGGCTCTCATCATGTACATACGTTCACATTGTATATACTATGGTAAGAAATAAAGTAAGACCATCGGTCTCTTTTCTTTGACAGATTATACATCTTTATTATTTCTTACAAATGACTATTAAGGAGCTGATCATATTTGAATCAAGTTTAACCTTTTTGGTTCAGCTCACGATCGTATACGAATCTAGCTGCAAATCTCAAGGTCACTTGGGGGCTTCCTGTTCAAACATAGGTCGTATTCGAACCAAAGAGAACATAGCTGTCGTAACCCTCTTGATCAGCTCAAGGCCAAACTCACTTGGGGGCTTCTTGATTGTATTCGAATCATAGCTTAACCCCTTTTGAGTCCAACTTGGATCGTATTCGAATCAGGGTCATTAAAAACCTCTCAATGTCATTTGGGGGCTTCCTGTTCAAACATAGGTCGTATTTGAACCAAAGAGAACATAGCTATCGGTACCCTCTTGATCAGCGCAACGCCAAAGCCACTGGGGGCTATATGGTTGTATTCGAACCTTACCTTAACCCCTTTGGTCTGGTTTACTAATCGTATTCGAATCAGAAACCCCTAACTTTTTGAATACAGAGTTAAAATTATATCGCTTGCCCTTTAGTTTTTGTTGTTTCAATACTACACATAAGTTAGCCTGGTTTTCTTCACCGGCTCGATTATTCGACAACACAGCCAACCGGGTTATTAAGGCCGGTGGTTCAAAAATCTAAAGGTATGAGCTGCTAAGATATGATGATCATTGGGTATTCAAGAAGTATTAGTTCTTCATATATATTGAATTCTCAATTTCATCATCCGGGTTATTTAAACCGGCGATCTAAGGATCAACAAGGACAAGGTATGGTTCTTGCCCATATGCGCTTACTTGTTGCATTAAAGAGCTGTTATTAAACCTTATCCTTTATTTGTATTTGTCTCTGCTATTTGTTAAGGTAAAAATATGGGTCATAAATTAGGTGCTTTAAACCCGTTTTGGTTCTAAACCGCCTTGCCAGCCTTTTTTCTTATATTCACAGGAATAGAGTTCAACCATTGCAGAGACAAACATTAAATAATGCATGCATTGACATCTGAAACACAGTTTCACATATAAGTATTTTGTGCACAATGGCACAAGCAAACAGGCAGTGTTTTAGCAGATAAGTTGTTACAAGGCTTTATAAAGCCTATGAAGATGATCATTGTCCCTCCCTCGCCGGCTCAACATCTTGAATCTGCTGAAAGTTGGGTTTTGACCAGTCATAGCCGTTCATGGCGACAAATTCAGCTTCGTCGTCAATCAGGCCGATCGGGTCAACCTCCGGGGCAAATGTGTCTTCTCTCACTGGTGGGATCAAGTCTGTTACTTTATATGAGGGAGGGGCCATCTTCTTATTCTCACTATCAAAACCCGGCTAATACTTATCCACATTTGTGTCATCTCCAAGGCTAGTCGCCTGAGGCCGGACTTCACGGACGCAGGCTACAAAGTCATCCTGATCAAAAGGAGACCCGTCCTCCTTCATGGTAGGATAGCCCCTTGCCACGTTTGCCGGGTCTAAATCTGGCACCCAAGCCTTGGAGCGGCTTAGGGCAGTCAAAGCTCCGGCTCACGCGCAGGAGCGTTTCACTTCTTGGAATCTAGCAGGAAGGATGGACAGCTTCTTCAGGACGTCACTGATCCGGTTAGACCCTTGATTAGTAGGAGAGATGGCAGCCAGAGCTCGTTGTGCGCTGTTGTGCGGTTAAAGTATATACCGCCTTCAGCTTAATCAACGAGTCTTGGTTCAGATTCTTACTTCACGGACCTGCATATATTTTTCACAGAGTTAGTTGGCAGATCATATTCCGGTTTGACAAGAGAAATATATGAAAGATCACATCAGGAAGCTTACCAAAGATAGCAGCGCCCATCTGGGACACCCGGCCCTTTAAACCGTTCAGCTCGGTTGTTATTTCTTTCAGAGCTATTTTGGCTGTCTCAGCTCACCGGGTCAGAAGTATTTTCTCATCTTCCCAAGTTTTCTCTTTGGCAGCAAAGCTAGTCTTCAAATTCTCTGTTTCAGAAAGGCTTATTTGTAGTTTGGAGGTGGAAGACTTGATTTCTAATTCCTGGCTCGCTAGCCGGGTCTTTGCGTCAGTCAGTTGAGAGTTTAGTTCAGACAATGCATTCTGTGAAACATTCAGATAAAGTCAAGACTTGGTTCTAAATTCCAGTATCCAAATTCAAGATTCAAGTCCCAAGTACTTCACTAATAAACCACTTGGCACTTGGGGGCTAATGTATGCCAAATCAAAATTTTACAACTCTAACAACATTTTGAAGTCCCAAGTCCTTTGCAAAGTAATAGCACTTGGCACTTGGGGGCTAATGTACGCAGTTCAGCAAGTTTATCAAGGATAAACCAGAATGTTAAGTACTTTGCAGATGGTTTTGAAATTCTGGAGTACCGATTCATTAATGATCAAAATAAACCGGTACTTGGGGACTACGGGTGAAGTCTTGTTCTATCAATATTAGGCAAAGATTCAAAGGTAAAGGTCTCGGCCTATATTTTAAGTCTACAGGTTATTTTGTTCCTCTCATAATCTACAGACTTGGGGGCTGAAGGAATATTGGTAACCCGAAAACAATGTACCTCATATTTCAACTGAAGCTGCTTGACCATTTCGATCTCAGACTCACGACTGGAATGTACATGACTGAGATAGCCGGATAAGATATCACTGGCATTAAGACGGTCGTAGTTGGCAACATCAAAGCGAACCTTTTGCCTCTCCAATGCTTCCTGCTTAGCTGTGCACCGAGCCAACACCGTTGGGTTCCCCGACTCAACAAAGTGACTCCCAGTAATTTGAACATCTTGAACACGTGGAGACGGCGGGTCAGTTGAGCTTGACGTTCCAACTATGGAAGGATTCATAGTGGTGTTGTCAAGGGATGGCTCCGAAGGATTTGCTTCATTGATAATAGGCGGGTCTTCTGGGGCGGCAGTTAATGGAGAAGGCGGCCTAGCCGGCTCAGATGCTGGTACTGGCGGGTCTTCCGCCGGTTTAGCCACCTTCGATTTCTTGGATTTAGCCAGGCCACTAAAGAATAATATGGCAGAATTGTCAGCGTAAAGATACAATCGAGCAACCTGGAAGAAAGGAGGAGTTCTGATTACCCAGGAGCAGTCTTGAAAGCCGGCAATTGTGTTTGAGATGAGTCATCTGAAGAACGAGACACCTCCTGAAAGGATAAAGGAAAGAGTTAAAAGAAATGTAAGGAGCAAGATTCATTAAAATGAGTTAAAGACAGTAATAATTAAACCTCGTTAGGGTGTTTCCGAGAGGTCTATTGAAGGACAACAGCCGGTTCATCCTCAATTCCAACTTCACGGCGGCTTTCATGTTGCTGCTTTTTCAAATGAAAGTTGGTATCCAAGTGAGCTAAAGGGTTAGAAAACCTTACTTTACGGATCACTCATCGAACTTTGTGTCTTGGTAAGGGCTCTGAGTCAGAGGAAATGATAGTTACCTCTACTTCCTCGGCCTGACTGGCCCCAGTGTCGTCCTGGTAAGGATCAGTGTCAATAAGATTGTTAAAAAATTGGCCAAGGGAGTCAAGGGCTACCTCCGAGTCAGATGTGTCATCAAGCTTCATTAAATCTTCAGCAGTGGCTTTCTTCTTCTTCTTCTTTGATTTCCGGGCTGTTTTCTTGGCGTTCATGGCGGCGAGTTTCGCCTTCTTGGAGCTTCGTGATCATATTTCACTTTCCAAAAGTCAGAATTGGCCTACAAAGACAAGAGGAAGGATCAATAATAAACAAATACGACTGGACAAAATACAAAGGAAAAAAGATCAGAATATCCTTACTTCTGGTACCGGGTTAAGCTTACAAAAGGGACTAACCCAACAACACTGCAGTCTTCATATTGCGCATTTACCAAAAGGTTTGACATTTCGACAATGTCCCCTTCAGTTAGATCAACTGGGGAATGACAGAGTGAATCATCCGGTTCTCTGCCATATTCATACATCAATTTTGAACGACGACTTAATGGGATAATCCGCCATGAGATCCAGCAGTGGGTTGGATCAACTCCGGTTAAACCGTTCCCCAGCAAACTGTTGAGTCTTCTGATAGATGGAAGCAACTTCTTGCGTTCAGCAACGGTAAGTTTATCTGGCAGAGCAAACTTGGAGTCAAGACGATCGGGTGTCGGGACCCCGATCCTAAGTCACACCGATCTAGCATGTAACACATCATATCACTTTGCGGCCTCACGCACGGTATTCCCACGGGTGCCACCTTACCTGGCCCGGGACCGTTTGCGCCTTTTGGCTCACGTATATGATAGTGTCGCTAGCATCCATATGACAAAGAACCCGGGCCGACATGGCTAGTCGTGAACCCAAAGCGGTGCTAACCTATGGGGACAGGCATACATGAATCACATCGAGCATGTCGGTCAAGAGCATATGAATCCGGGCTGTAGCACTGGGCTAACAGGACTCCGGGGAACCCGGGCTGTAGCAGGCTAGGCAGGACTCCGGAAGTCACCGCGTGACATTTCCCCGAAGGGACAGACACAGGAACGAAGTGGAACACATGCCGGCCAGTCAAGTGTTCTGAGCAGTAGTGCTGGGCTAGCAGGACTCCGGTGAACCGGGCTGTAGCGGACTACTATGGCTCAAGGAAGCACTAGACTACATTTCCCCATAAGAGAGGCTGCCAAGGACAAACAACTAGATTGTCGGATCCCACACATAGCAAAACACGTCACACGTACGCATAACATGCAAGTATGTGAGGTACAACATGGCATCACAACATAACGCAAACTCATATAGATAAAGGCCCAAAAGAGCCACATAGCATTAAGTACAAGCAAGGGTCACATGACCCATCATTCAGAGCATACAAGCAACAAGCGGAAGCATTAAACATTGTCTGGAGTACAGAACTATATGAAAAGGCTGAAAAGACCCGACTATCTACAACATCGATCCAAGATCGTAGCTGAGTACAAGCTACTTGTCGAAGTCCACGTAAACTAGTAAGACCGAAGTCTCCGCTGCAAAAACATTAAATAAAGCAACATGAGTACAAAGGTACTCAGCAAGACTTACATCAGATCCTATCATACATGCATTGTATTCAAGAAGGTAATGTGGAGTTTAGTTGCAGCAAGCCAGCGACCAGTGGCTATCCTTGTACTACGGACTGCTGAGTAACTTCTTTTGAGGGTGGCGCACACGAGTCACTAACACCACGTCAAATACACTACTATGGATTCATTCCCGTCTTTCCTACGAGGAAGGCCATTCATAGCACTCACACTTGTCTTGAGCATTTTTAGAGTATCCACTTCAAGTTGTCTATGTACCACGTTAAGCATCAAGAAGTCCGTAACCGAGGACACGGCTATTCGAATAGATCATGATGATAACCTCTGCAAGGGGTGTACTTCTTCACACACGCTCTCACCAATTATCACCATGTACACGTCATGTATCTCGGCAACCTTCAAGCGGAAGCCTGGCGAGGGTGTCGGCCACGACCTGACTAACCACACAAGACTCTAGTCCAGGTTTATCGCCTATTCGGGTTCCATCCGCAAGGAGATCCGGCCGGGGTGTCGCTCACGGCCCCAAACGATGTGTGCAGGGTTCCCAAGCCCACCTCGCCGGATGGATCTATGCTTGGTACACCGTGCCACTTGTGCCTAGTCTGTCCCAAGCCCACCTGGTCGGGTGCCACTTGGTAGACTACTAACACTACCTACAAACACCAGAAACTAATTGCAACTCCTGGACAAAGATCAAGTTGGTTAATAAGTCGAGAGAGCTTGGTGTGCCCGGAGCCCAATGTGTGGTAGTAGCTAGGCATTGGACAACATACACAGAACTCAGTGCTTAAGGACGGTTCCAGTGAGACAACCCACCATGTACTCCTACATGGCCTCTCACCGCTACCTTTACCAAATCGTGTTCACACGCTTAACTCTCAGCCCCAGAACATATTGTACCACTCCGATTCATTCCCGATGAATCAGACCTGACACAACTCTAAGCAATAGCAGGCATGGCATGGCAAGAACACAACATGGCTCAATCAGATCCTACACATGCTAGTGGGTTTCAACTATTTACTGTGGCAATGACAGGTCATGCAGAGGAATGGGTTCAACTACAGCAGCATAAAGTAGCAGTTGATTCGCTGTTGTCCTAATGCAATAAAAGAGAGCAGGAGCGAGAGAGTAGGATTGTATCGGGATGAACAAGGGGGTTTGCTTGCCTGGTAGATCAACAGGGGGGCACTGCTCCACTGATAGGTACTCTCGAACACTTTCCGGAGTAGGACCTATCGAGAAGGAACGGTGTCGGAAATCAAACACAAGCATATGCAACATTATGATGCATGAACATGGCATGAGTATGTGATGTTGTTTGAGCTAATGCAACTAGTATTCAAATTGAATGAAGTCCATTTGAACCAAGGGTTCAAATGCAACTCCAAATTAAGCTCTTATATATGCCATTTTAGTGTTTCACCTATACAGCAGGTATAACTTGATTTTTCATGCATGAAACTGGTATAGATGGATAGATTGAATTTTTCTGATAATTTTTCATATATAAATTATTTCAATCTGAGCTACGGTTGAATTACTATGAATTTTTGAAGTTTGAATCATTTTCTGGAATTTCCTGATTAACTTTAATACCGGAAAAGGATTAATTGCGTCAGCACTGCGTCATGCTTGCGTCAGCAAGTCAACAGCGCTGACCAAGTCAAACCTGACGTGTGGGGTCCACACGTCAGTGACTCAGTTAGTTAACATGGGGTTTAGTTAGTCTAATTAGGATTAGTGGGCGCCGGGCCCACTGGTCAGTGACTAACTAGGTAACTAACCTAGATTAATTAGTGTTAATCTAATACTAACTAAAGATGTCAGGGGGGTGGCCCACGCGTAAGTGACACAAGGGGGGAGGGTCAACCCCGGTCAGCGGGTCAAAGCCACCGGCGGCTTGACGCCGGCGAGCCAGACGCGGCGGAGGGCGTCGGAAACGCGTCTCCGGTGACCAAATGGGCCGCGGAGACCATCTCCGAGGAGCTGGTACTCGCGCGCATCCACTGGTGCCCTCCGTTTCACCGGAGACGGCCTAAATCGACAGCGGCGACCACTTGGGCGGCGGCCGGAGTTCAGGCGCGAGCGGGATCGGCCTGCGGGGCACGGGGAGGCAGGGGAGAAGGGGGGGTTTGACGGTGGGGCTCACAGCGAATCCAACGACGTCGTCGGCGAGCTCGGGGAAGGCTTGGGGCAGTCGGAGCAACGACGGCGATCTCGTCGGCCGAAGCTTGAAGACGAAGGCGATGGCGATGAAGCGGAGCTCTCCCGGGTTGCTTTGCTCGGTGAGGAGGGAGAGGGGGTCACGGCGGAGCTGGGAAGCGTGTCGGGGAGGTGCGGCAGTGGCCGAGGCCGCGGTGGCTATGGACGGCGGCGACGGCGATTTCGTCCGCGAGAGAGGGAGAGAGGGGGAGGAGAGAATGGCACGGGAGAGAGCGAGAGAGGCTTGAGGGTGTGCGTGGCGACGCGCGGGCGATCCAGGCGACGAGAGGGAGAAGCAGGAGGTGGCGGGGAACGTGGCCACGGCCGGCTGCGTGGCCGCGCGCGCCGGCGTGTGCCCCTGTCCTTCTGTCGTCGCCAGGAGGACGACGATTGGCGGTTGGGCCAGTGGGCCGCACCACTGGGCCGGCTGAGGCGCCAGGTAAGCTTTCTGTTTTTTTATTTTTGTTTCTGTTTTCTATTTTTCTGACATTTGTTTGGATTTAATAAAATACTAAATCATTTTATTTACTTATGCCAATTTTGCAGGAGCTAGTGGTATTATTCCAGAGCTCCTCAACAACTAACATAATTTTTGGACATATATTATATATATAACAAATATATGTCCAAAGCAAAAAATTATTCATTAAATCCAAATGCCCAAAATAAATATCTATGAGCTCCTAATAATATTGGTTTGATTTTTATCTCTGTCCAATATTTTCAGAGAGAAACATGAACATTTTCTTGGAGACTTTTGGAGCACTTTTTATTTGGTCATTTCCAGAGATGATTCTGAGGGTTTCACAAATCCTCATTTCAAATTTAAATGGAATTTAAACATGATGCACACATGAAGGGCTAGCCTAGGTCATACCAGAACTAGGGATGTGACAACTCGCCCCCACTCGAAAGAATCTCATCCCAAGATTCAGGAGTCGGCGGGAAGAAAGCGGGGTACTCAAGTCAAAGACGATCTTCACGCTCCCAAGTAGCTTCTCTCTCGGAGTGATGAGACCACTGAACCTTGAGGAACTTGATGTTATGACGTCGGGTGACACGCTCTGCTTGATCAAGGATGCGAACAGGGTACTCTCGATATGTGAGGTTATCTTGGAGATCAAGCGTTTCGTGGTCCACTCCGCAGATGGGATCCGAGAAGCAACGCCTGAGTTGAGAGACGTGGAAGACATCATGAACTCGAGAAAGATGTGGTGGTAGTTCCAAATGGTAGGCAACCTCTCCTCATTTAGCGAGAATGAGAAAGGGACCAATGTAACGAGCAGCCAACTTGCCCTTGATACCGAATCGATGGTTACCCTTTAGAGGAGTAACCCGAAGATAAGCCTTATCGCCAACTTCATAAGCCACTTCCTTATGACTATGGTCATACTGGCTCTTTTGACGGGATTGGGCTGTTTTCAAATTCTCACGAATGATGCGAACTTGCTCTTCTGCCTCCTGGATCATATCCGGTCCAAAGAATTGTCGTTCACCGGTTTCTGACCAGTTCAAAGGTGTTCGACATCTTCGTCCATACAGAACCTCAAAAGGAGCTTTCTTGAGGCTGGATTGATAGCTATTGTTATAAGCAAACTCGGCAAAAGGAAGACACTTCTCCCAATCCATACCGAATGAGATAACACAAGCTCTAAGCATGTCTTCAAGAATCTGGTTGACCCTTTCCACCTGACCACTTGATTGAGGGTGGAAAGCGGTACTGAAAGAAAGATGGGTGCCCATGGCAGCTTGGAAACTCTCCCAGAAATGAGAAGTGAAAAGACTACCACGGTCTGAATTGATCTCTAGTGGAACACCATGAAGTGACACTATTCGAGAAATATATAAGTCAGCGAGCTGACTAGCAGTGATACTCTCTCGAACAGGTAGGAAGTGATCCACTTTGGAAAGACGATCAATGACTACGAAGATAGCGTTATTCCCTCTCTTGGTGCTGGGAAAGCCGGTGATGAAGTCCATACCAACTTTATCCCATTTCCACTCAGGAATAGCTAAAGGTTGAAGAGTGCCAGTAGGTCTCTGATGCTCTGCCTTCACGCGACGACAAACGTCACAGTTAGCAATAAATTGAGCAATTTCTCTCTTCATCCTAGTCCACCAGAACCTCTCGCGTAGGTCCTGATACATCTTAGTACTACCGGGATGAATCGTGAGAGGAGATTCATGCGCCTCCTTAAGGATTAATTGTCGAAGATGTTGATTCTTGGGAACCACCAAGCGACTCTCAAAGAAAACAACACCACGATCATCTATAGAGAAACTACCACCAACTCCCTTGTTAATGTTTCTCTTGATCCGGGAAATTCCCGTATCCTGCTGCTGAGCAGAGATGATTTGATCCACAAGAGTAGGTTTCGCCACCAAGGTAGAAAGGAATCCGTGAGGAGTAAGGTGGAGGTTAAGCTTACATAATTCCTCATGGAGAAGTGGTTGGCCCTGCTGCAACATGAGATTGTTGCAATAGGACTTACGACTTAGTGCATCAGCCGTGACATTTCCCTTGCCCGGGGTGTAGGTAATCCCTAAGTCGTAATCTGAGATCAACTCCAACCAACGTCTTTGCCTAAGGTTCAAATCTGGTTGGGTGAAGATATACTTGAGACTCTGGTGATCGGTGTAAATCTCGCAACGTTTACCGAGAAGGTAATGTCGCCATGTCTTAAGTGCATAGACTACGGCTGCAAGCTCTAGATCATGTGTAGGATAATTCTCCTCATGTGGATGCAACTGTTGAGATGCATAGGCAATCACATGGCGATCTTGCATAAGAATGCAACCTAGTCCCTGTCGTGAGGCATCACAATAGATAACAAAGTCCTTAGTGAAGTCCGGTGGCACAAGTATGGGAGCAGAAGTCAGGCGTCTTTTCAGTTCCTGAAAACTGTGCTCACACTGTGGGGACCACTCAAACTTTTTATCTTTCTTGAGAAGTTCCGTGAGAGGTTTGGCCACTTTGGAGAAGTTCTCAACGAATTGGCGACAATAACTGGCTAGACCAAGGAAACTCCTAACTTGCTTAACTGTTTCAGGTGGAGTCCAATCAAGAATGGCCTGAACTCTTTCGGGATTGACAGCAATGCCCTTACCAGAATTACGTGGCCGAGATAGGTCACTTCTGGCAACCAAAATTTGCACTTGGAGAACTTGGCATAAAGGCGGTGCTCTCTGAGTTTTTCTAACACAAGTCTAAGATGTTCGGCATGATCTTCCTCGTTCTTTGAGTAAATAAGGATATCATCGAGGTACACCACGACGAACTTATCTAAGTACTCCATGAAGATCGAGTTCATCAAGCGAGAGAAAGTAGCTGGAGCGTTGGTTAGACCAAAGGACATGACGGTGTACTCGTACTGACCATAACGAGTGACAAAAGCCGTCTTAGGAATATCCCCATTTCTGATCTTGATTTTGTGGTAGCCTAACCTCAAATCCATCTTGGAGAAGACTGAGGATCCAGCGAGCTGATCATACAGATCGTTGATCCTGGGGAGCAGATACTTGTTCTTTATCGTGACCAAATTAACGGGACGATAATCTACAACCATTCGGTCCGTACCATCCTTCTTCTTGACGAAGAGGACGGGGCAAGCCCAGGGAGAAGAACTAGGACGGATGAAACCCTTTTGCAAGGATTCATCGAGTTGTTTCTTAAGCTCGGCTAGTTCTAAGGGTGCCATCTTGTAAGGTCTCCTAGAAATTGGGGCGGTTCCAGGGATAAGATCTATAACAAACTCTACATCTCTGTCAGGTGGAATACCTGGCAGTTCCTCTGGAAAGACATCCGGAAAGTCGCGGACTACCGGGATATCTTCAAGGTCAGGAAGAGGGCTGGCATTTAGAGAATATAGTTGACGCCTTGCAATTTTGGTGGAGATAGTGACTATCTTGCCAGAGGGGTGTGTGAGCTGAACAGACCTGGTGTAATAGTCAATCTTGGAATAATGAGCTTTCATCTAGTCCATACCCAAGATGATGTTAATATCTGAAGACTTGAGGGATATCAAGGAAGCTAGAAATACAAGTGTGTCAACATGTATTTCATTTCCATAACTTATCCTAGAAGTTTGCCACTTGGATCCAGGAGTTTGAATGAGTAGTGGGGAGGGCATATCACAAAATGACATGTCGTGCAAACGGGCATAACTTTCGGAAATGAAGGAGTGAGATGCCCTGGTATCGAATAGAACCGAAGCTGGGTGACAGTTGACAAGGAGTGTACCAAGAACGACATCTGGATCATCATGAGCGTCTTTAGCTGAGACATGATGCACACGTCCAAGTTCAGTGGGAGCTGACTTGGCACTGATCATCTGGTGTGAAGGCTTACTACCACGGCCAACAGACTTCTCGGGCTGAGGTGGAGCAACAACGGTTTGAGTGCAAATACGGGCAATGTGGCCTGGCTCTCCGCACTTGTAACAAATCTTGGAGGTAGGACAAGGACCCGCATTGACAAGTGGTCTACCAATAGGCATGGGTGTAGCATATGGTTGAACTGGGTGAGGTGCCACACGAGAAGGCCTTGGTGTATAACCGGGTGGAAGAGCGGAGTTCGGAACCCAAATCCGGCGCTTCTGAGAACTAGAACCGGAGGAAGAACCCAAATCACGGGTGTGCTTACGAGATTCCTCGTAGGTGAGTTGAGCTGTCTCTGCATTAATGGCCTTGTTCACAAGAGCATGGAATGTATTGCAATGATGCAAGTGGAGATCACGACGCAACTTGGGGTTGAGACCCTTCCGGAACCTAGCCTGGTTCTTGGCATCTGTGGACACTTCTTCTGAAGCATAGCGGGCGAGGTTCTCAAACTCTCTACTGTAAGCATCAACAGCCATCTTACTCTGGGTGAAACTACAAAACTCTTCTCTCTTGCGGTCAATGAGGGCTTCAGGAATGTGATGCTCGCGAAAAGCCTCAGTGAAATCTCTCCAGGTAGGAATTTGACCAGCTGGAAGCATAGCCTCATAGTTCTGCCACCAGAGACTAGCAGGACCTTCCAGGTGATATGCAGCATAAGTGACCTTGTCACTTTCAGCTACGTTCGCAGAACGCAGCTTGTGTGTGATACTATGGAGCCAGTCATCTGCATCGAGTGGCTCAATGGAATGATGGAAGGTGGGTGGTTTCAGATCAATGAAATCCTGGATGGTCGCTGACTCTTTGCACCGATGTGCGGTGTTCTCCTCGATACGTGCCAACAAGCGGTTAGACTCATGCTTGTTCCTCTCCATCTCTAACATGAACTCTGTCAACGAAGACTGGTCGGGAGGATCCTCATCCCTACCATCTCCGTGGTTCCGGCTACGAGCAATAGAACTTCGGTTAACCGGCAACATCCTAAAGAACAAAACCAAGGAAGACAAGGATGGATTCAGCATCAACTATAGGTTGCAGAGGGTAGCACAAGAATTTAGTATCTCTCAAACTCTTAGAACAATTCCGGCAGCATAACGGCAGTAGAATGCTCAAAATGAAACATTCTGCAAAGACGGGTGGCACCAACCTCAACATCATCACTCAAGGTTCAAAAATATTACTAAACAGGCTACACCGGAGGTACTCGAACTGGGATATGACTCTGATCAACCAAACCTTAGAGAATACGGAGTAGAAACACGTGATCCTGATAGGCGGAAGAGAAAACCTAGTTCCTTAACCCCGTAGGAAAAGATAGGATGACTCAGATCAGAAGGCATGAGGCATAAGGAGTAAAAAGAGCCTTACGTTCCCTTCCACAATCAATTCCCCTATATAGCTAGAGAATTTCTAGACTCAACTTCGACCAGGTTGGCTTGGAAATCCTACAGGCAGTCAGGCTCTGATACCAAAGCTGTCGGGACCCCGATCCTAAGTCACACCGATCTAGCATGTAACACATCATATCACTTTGCGGCCTCACGCACGGTATTCCCACGGGTGCCACCTTACCTGGCCCGGGACCGTTTGCGCCTTTTGGCTCACGTATATGATAGTGTCGCTAGCATCCATATGACAAAGATCCCGGGCCGACATGGCTAGTCGTGAACCCAAAGCGGTGCTAACCTATGGGGACAGGCATACATGAATCACATCGAGCATGTCGGTCAAGAGCATATGAATCCGGGCTGTAGCACTGGGCTAACAGGACTCCGGGGAACCCGGGCTGTAGCAGGCTAGGCAGGACTCCGGAAGTCACCGCGTGACATTTCCCCGAAGGGACAGACACAGGAACGAAGTGGAACACATGCCGGCCAGTCAAGTGTTCTGAGCAGTAGTGCTGGGCTAGCAGGACTCCGGTGAACCGGGCTGTAGCGGACTACTATGGCTCAAGGAAGCACTAGACTACATTTCCCCATAAGAGAGGCTGCCAAGGACAAACAACTAGATTGTCGGATCCCACACATAGCAATACACGTCACACGTACGCATAACATGCAAGTATGTGAGGTACAACATGGCATCACAACATAACGCAAACTCATATAGATAAAGGCCCAAAAGAGCCACATAGCATTAAGTACAAGCAAGGGTCACATGACCCATCATTCAGAGCATACAAGCAACAAGCGGAAGCATTACATGTCTGAGTACAGACAACTATAAATGAAAAAGGCTGAAGAGCCCGACTATCTACAACATCCGATCAAGATCGTAGCTGAGGTACAAGCTACTTGTCGAAGTCCACGTAAACTAGTAAGACCGAAGTCTCCAATGCAAAAACATAAATAAAGCAACATGAGTACAAAGGTACTCAGCAAGACTTACATCAGATCCTATCATACATGCACTTGTATCAAGAAGGTAATGTGGAGTTTAGTTGCAACAAGCCAGCTTTGACTCAGTGGCTATCCTGTACTACGACAGCTGGTAACTCTTTTGAGATGGCGCACACGAATCCACTAAACACCACGTCAATACACTACTATGGATTCATTCCCGTCTTCCTACGAGAAGGCCATCCATAGCACTCACACTTGTCTTGAGCATTTTAGAGTATCCACTTCAAGTTGTCTATGTACCACGTAAGCATCCAAGAAGTCCGTAACCGAGGACACGGCTATTCCAATAGATCATGATAACCCTACAGGGGTGTACTTCTTCACACACGCTCTCACCACTTATCACCATGTACCCGTCATGTTCCTCGGCAACCTTCTAGCCGAAGCCTGGCGGATGGTGTCGACCACGACCTGACTAACCACACAAGACTCTAGTCCAGGTTTATCGCCTATTCGGGTTCCATCCGCAAGGAGATCCGGCCGGGGTGTCGCTCACGGCCCCAAACGATGTGTCCAGGGTTCCCAAGCCCACCTCGCCGGATGGATCTACGCTTGGTACACCGTGCCACTTGTGCCTAGTCTGTCCCAAGCCCACCTGGCCGGGTGCCACTTGGTAGACTACTAACACTACCTACAAACACCAGAAACTAATTGCAACTCCTGGACAAAGATCAAGTTGGTTAATAAGTCGAGAGAGCTTGGAGTGCCCGGAGCCCAATGTGTGGTAGTAGCTAGTCATTGGACAACATACACAGAACTCAGTGCTTAAGGACGGTTCCAGTGAGACAACCCACCATGTACTCCTACATGGCCTCTCACCGCTACCTTTACCAAATCGTGTTCACACGCTTAACTCTCAGCCCCAGAACATATTGTACCACTCCGATTCATTCCCGATGAATCAGACCTGACACAACTCTAAGCAATAGCAGGCATGGCATGGCAAGAACACAACATGGCTCAATCAGATCCTACACATGCTAGCGGGTTTCAACTATTTACTGTGGCAATGACAGGTCATGCAGAGGAATGGGTTCAACTACCGCAGCATAAAGTAGCAGTTGATTCGCTGTTGTCCTAATGCAATAAAAGAGAGCAGGAGCGAGAGAGTAGGATTGTATCGGGATGAACAAGGGGGTTTGCTTGCCTGGTAGATCAACAGGGGGGCACTGCTCCACTGATAGGTACTCTCAAACACTTTCCGGAGTAGGACCTATCGAGAAGGAACGGTGTCGGAAATCAAACACAAGCATATGCAACATTATGATGCATGAACATGGCATGAGTATGTGATGTTGTTTGAGCTAATGCAACTAGTATTCAAATTGAATGAAGTCCATTTGAACCAAGGGTTCAAATGCAACTCCAAATTAAGCTCTTATATATGCCATTTTAGTGTTTCACCTATACAGCAGGTATAACTTGATTTTTCATGCATGAAACTGGTATAGATGGATAGATTGAATTTTTCTGATAATTTTTCATATATAAATTATTTCAATCTGAGCTACGGTTGAATTACTATGAATTTTTGAAGTTTGAATCATTTTCTGGAATTTCCTGATTAACTTTAATACCGGAAAAGGATTAATTGCGTCAGCACTGCGTCATGCTTGCGTCAGCAAGTCAACAGCGCTGACCAAGTCAAACCTGACGTGTGGGGTCCACACGTCAGTGACTCAGTTAGTTAACATGGGGTTTAGTTAGTCTAATTAGGATTAGTGGGCGCCGGGCCCACTGGTCAGTGACTAACTAGGTAACTAACCTAGATTAATTAGTGTTAATCTAATACTAACTAAAGATGTCAGGGGGGTGGCCCACGCGTCAGTGACACAAGGGGGGAGGGTCAACCCCGGTCAGTGGGTCAAAGCCACCGGCGGCTTGACGCCGACGAGCCAGACGCGTCGGAGGGCGTCGGAAACGCGTCTCCGGCGACCAAATGGGCCGCGGAGACCATCTCCGAGGAGCTGGTGCTCGCACGCATCCACTGGTGCCCTCCGTTTCACCGGAGACGGCCTAAATCGACGGCGGCGACCACTTGGGCGGCGGCCGGAGTTCGGGCGCGAGCGGGATCGGCCTGCGGGGCACGGGGAGGCAGGGGAGAAGGGGGGTTCGACGGTGGGGCTCACAGCGAATCCAACGGTGTCGTCGGCGAGCTCGAGGAAGTCTTGGGGCAGCCGGAGCAACGACGGCGATCTTGTTGGCCGAAGCTTGAAGACGACGGCGATGGCGATGAAGCGGAGCTCGCCTGGGTTGCTTTGCTCGGTGAGGAGTGAGAGGGGGTCGCGGCGGAGCTGGGAAGCGTGTCGGGGAGGTGCGGCAGTGGCCGAGGCCGCGGTGGCTATGGACGGCGGCGACGGCGATTTCGGCCGCGAGAGAGGGAGCTAGGGGGAGGAGAGAATGGCACGGGAGAGAGCGAGAGAGGCTTGGGGGGTGCGTGGCGACGCGCGGGCGATCCAGGTGACGAGAGGGAGATGCAGGAGGTGGCGGGGAACGTGGCCACGGCCGGCTACGTGGCCGCACGCGCCGGCGCGTGCCCCTGTCCTTCTGTCGTCGCCAGGAGGATGACGATTGGCGGTTGGGCCAGTGGGCCGCACCATTGGGCCGACTGAGGCGCCAGGTAAGCTTTCTGTTTTTTTATTTTTATTTTTGTTTCTGTTTTCTATTTTTCTGACATTTGTTTGGATTTAATAAAATACTAAATCATTTTATTTACTTATGCCAATTTTGCAGGAGCTAGTGGTATTATTCCAGAGCTCCTCAACAACTAACATAATTTTTGGACATATATTATATACAAAACAAATATATGTCCAAAGCAAATAATTATTCATTAAATCCAAATGCCCAAAATAAATATCTATGAGCTCCTAATAATATTGGTTTGATTTTTATCTCTGTCCAATATTTTCAGAGAGCAACATGAACATTTTCTTGGAGACTTTTGGAGCACTTTTTATTTGGTCATTTCCAGAGATGATTCTGAGGGTTTCACAAATCCTCATTTCAAATTTAAATGGAATTTAAACATGATGCACACATGAAGGGCTAGCCTAGGTCATACCAGAACTAGGGATGTGACATCAGGGCGGTAACCCGGCAGTGGCTTCTCATTGGCGCGTAAGATGTCCTGACAGTAAAACCAGGTTTGATTCCAATCCTTTGGGTGACTTGGCAAAACTATGCGAGGGAAGACAGCACCCTGCCGGCGCTGAATAGAGATGCCTCCAAGCTATAAACTAAGGCCATTGGTGCACTCATTTTGCCGGTTCAGATAGAAGTATTCCCTAAATAGTTCCACAGTCGGCTCTTGCTGAAGATATACCTCACAGAGCACCTGGAAGTTACAAATATTGGATATGGAATTGGGCCCAATATCCTAAGGATGAAGTTTGAAAAAGTGAAGAACTTCTCTGAAAAACTTTGAACCGGGCGGTGAGAAGCCCCGGTTCATGTGGTCAGTAAAGACAATTACTTCGCCGGCTTTTGGATTTGGTCGTTCTTCTTCTGGGTCAGGAGCACGATAAGACATGATGTTTCATGAGGGCAGAAACCCGATGAGGAAGAACTCTTTTAAACGCTCCTCGGTTATGGTTGAGGGGACCCAGTTACAGATGGTGGGTGTCTTTGATTGCATGATGTGCAAAGGACTGAAAAAGAAAAAACAACTTGCCGGTTCAGTTTACGGCCAAGTTAACAGTTAAAGGTTAAAGGTGCAAAACAAGTAACGACGGCTTAACTAAGGGCTAATGACATATATGGAAAAGAAAGCCGGAACGATAAGCCGCCATGACTACCGATTTTATCAGAAAGTAGATTCAGCTAAGTGTTGGCATAAACAAGTTTCACCAAGCTGTCATCATTATTTTGGATCAAATGGATGTTCTAAAAATGAAATATTCTAGACCTAAAAACCTGGTACAGATGAGTTTGTCGGCTATAAAGAACCATCTATACAGAGAAAAAGAGATCTATTGATATAAAAAATGAATGCCAAACAGCTACGCGTGAGTTATATATCTTTTTTGGATCAAAAGAAGTTGCGGAGAAGATCTACAAGATGATCCGTGGCGAACAAGTGAAGAACACTGAAGAACTCACAAACCTAGAACAGATCTAGGTGCGTGAGAGAGAAGAAACTTACAAGATGTAGGCCTACCGCGAAGAGTCACCGTGTTCTCTGGACGGACTCAGGGTGATGCAGCAGACAAGCTTGATGACGATGATGAGAGTTGCAGCGGCGGCGGAGCTCGAGCAGTGGCGGAGGTTGCAAGAGGAAGAAGATGAGGAAGAAAGGAGAATGAGAAGGACTGGCAGCGTGCCTATTTATAAGGGCAGATGCGAACAGACGGGCGCGAAAATCAAGGGAGAACCAGATAATGGATATCCAGCTATATAGACGCCTCGATTCTCGGGAAGCATTAAAGATCAAAGATCCGTTGGAAGATGACGGCATGAAAGTTTTTGTGTTTTCAAAAGATGATGTCACGGCGGGTTACAAAGTTTTTTCAGGCAGAAGATAGATTTCGTTGAAGTATTGAAGATTGAAAAAGAACAAAGTTCAAAGTCAACCTGGGGCCTAATGTTGGGGATATTACTACCAGTATGACCCGCCCAGGAGGGGCTGGGTCAGCCCTAATGGCGGGTTACATAAGAAGCCCAATATACAGTCAAGATGATAGTTTATTAAACATATAGAAAGCCCAAAGGCCTCGGGACGGCTTAAGGCCCGTTATTATAAACCGCCATATGGGCAGCAAGACTTGTAAAGAAAGGCATGTAAAGGAAGTCACCGAGCCGGACACGGTTATGAGCCGGCCGGGACTCTGTAGGCCGCCAGGCGTTAACCCGTGTATATAAGGGGACGACCCGGTGGCGGTTTAGGGTAAGAAACAACCAAGTCGATAACCAAGCCGGCGAGTTGAGCCTCTTGGAGATCGAAACCACAGCAATACCAATCCCAACTAGACTTAGGCTTTTACCTTCATCGTAAGGGGCCGTACTAGTATAAAAACTCTCTCGTGTCCTTTGTCCCGATGAACCCCTTTAAGCTTCCTAGTGCGATGGCCCTACGACTAAGTCCTTACTCTAGGACAACTGTCGTGACATTTCCACGACAGCTTCGGGTCCGTAGTTAGTAGCTACATGGCTTCCTCTCTCTCTCTCTCTCTCTTGATTCTCAATACATTGGTTTCTTGGAGATCCATATGATGTAACTCTTTTGCGGTGAGTTTGTTGGGATTGCTGAACTTTGAGTTTATGATCAGGTATATCTTTTTATATCCATGAAAGTATTTGAGTTTCTTTGATCTCTTTTATGCATGATTGCTTATAGCCTCGTATTTATTCTTCGATATTTGGGTTTTGTTTGGCCAAC
Organism: Triticum urartu; assembly: GCF_003073215.2. Lineage (NCBI taxonomy): Eukaryota > Viridiplantae > Streptophyta > Magnoliopsida > Poales > Poaceae > Triticum > Triticum urartu. Next base: position 285,736,108 of record NC_053022.1, read on the forward strand.
TTGATCTATTTATCTTGCAATGTGAAGAGGTGCTTTGTAGTGGGTTAGATCTTACGGTGCTTGATCCCAGTGACAGAAGGCGAACCGACACGTATGTATCGTTGCTACTAATAAAATGATGGGGTTTATCTCTACATAGATAGATCTTATCTACATCATGTCATCATTCTTATTGCATTACTCCGTTTCTCCATGAACTATAATACACTAGATGCATGCTGGATAGCGGTCGATGTGTGGAGTAATAGTAGTAGATGCAGGCAGGAGTCGGTCTACTAATCTTGGACGTGATGCCTATGTAATGATCATTGCCTGGATATCGTCATGAGTATTTGAAGTTATATCAATTTCCCAACAATAATTTGTTCACCCACCGTCTGCTATTTTTTTCGAGAAAAGCCACTAGTGAAACCTACGACCCCCGGGTCTCTTTCTCATATATTTGCCTTTGCGATCTACTTTTCCTTTGCATTTATTTTCAGAACTATTAATCCAAAAATCCAAAAATAATTTGCTGCACTTTATTTTATTTGCGATCTATTTATTCAATCTACGACAATCTTTCTCCCGTCCATGCACCAATTTGAGGCGTCGTACCCCGGAAGGGATTGACAGCCCCTTTAACACATCGGGTTGCGAGAAGTTGTTATTTGTGTCTAGGGATTGTTTACATTGTGTTGCTTGGTTCTCGTACTGGTTCGATAACCTTGGTTTCATATCTGAGGGAAATACCTACCGCCGTTGTGCTGCATCATCCCTTCCTCTTTGGGGAAATATCGACGTAGCTTCAAGCGACATCAAAAGAAATTTCTGGCACCGTTGCCGGGGAGGATCTTCAACATATACCAGGTTCCTAATCACAAATCTCATCTCCTCACAATTTACATTATTTTCCATTTTCCTCTCGTTTTCCTCTCCCCCACTTCACAAAAGTTTCCCATTTTATTCGCCTCTCTTTTTTTTCGTTCGCCGTTTTCTTGTCGGATCTGTTTTTGAGTGCAATCTTGTTGTGTGGTCATCATGACTCAAGAGAACACCAAGTTATGCGATTTCTCAAATACCAACAACAATGATTTTATCGGCACTCCGCTTGCTCCTCCCGCCACTAGTGCGGAGTCTTGTGATATTAATACTGCTTCGCTGAATCTTATTATGGAAGATCAATTTTCCGGTACTCATAATGAGGATGTCACGTCCCATCTTAATACCTTCATGGAATTATGTGATATGCAAAATAAAAACATGTGGAAAATTATGTGGTGAAGATGAATTTATTTCCTTTTTCTTTGCATGATTCTGCAAAAAATTGGTTCTCTTCTTTGCCTCGCAATAGTATCAATTCTTGGAATAAGTGCAAAGATGCTTTTATCACTAAGTATTTTCCACCCGCAAAAATTATTTCCCTTAGAACCCAGATCATGAATTTCAAGCAACTTGAACATGAGCATGTTGCACAATCTTGGGAAAGGATGAAAATGATGCTAAGGAATTGCCCAACTCATGGGAGAAATCTTTGGATGATCATGCACAAATTTTATGCGGGGTTGAATTTTGTTTCTCATAATCTTTTAGATTCCGCCGCGGGTGGTAATTTTATGGAAATTACTTTGGGTGAAGCCACCAAATTTCTTGATAATATTATGGCAAATTATTCGCAATGGCATACCGAAAGAGCTCCTCCTAGTAAAAAAGTTAATTCGGTTGAAGAAATTTCTTCTTTGAGTGAAAAAGTTGATGCTCTTATGAAATTGGTTGCTAGTAAAAGTGCTCCTATTGATTTTAATGATATGCCTTTGTCTACTTTGATTGAGCAAAATAGTGATGCCATAGCTGTGAATTTTATCTCTCGAAATAATTTCAACAACAATGCTTATAGAGGTAATTTTAATCCTAGGCCTTTTCCTAGTAATTCCTCTAATAATTATGGTAATTCCTATGGAAATCAATCTTATAATAATAATAGGAACACCTCTGATATTGAGAACAATATTAAAGAATTTATCAAGACGCAAAAAGTTTTCAAGACTTCCATAGAAGAAAAGTTGAGTAAGATTGATGATTTGTCTAGAAGCGTTGTAGAATTGCTCATGGTGTGGAAAATCTCAAGATGCAAATTTTTGTGCGTAAAGTAGATGAATCAATTAAAGATCTTTATGTTTCTATGGATGAAAGTAAGAAAAGAACCGCTATGCTTAGAGCTAAAAGAGAATTTTTAGAAAAAGCGTTTTCTAGTGATTACTTTCACAAAAGTGATGAAGATCTTAAAATGATTGGTGTTTCTTCTATTGATTCCTTGTTTAGTAAAGTTAAGATTGGTGAAAAATGGATTGGAGAAGAGTCCACTTTAGTTAGAAGGCGTCCCAATGATTCAGAGAGTGAAAATCTTGTTGAGAAAATTGATAAAAGTGGGTTTGGAGAGGTCAAAAGTTTAGCTAGTGATGTGCCCCCTCTTTTGGATTACAAAGACTTTAATTATGATAGTTGCTCTTTGATTTTTTGTATTTCTTTGTTGCAATCCATGGTAAATTCACCCCGTTCTTATGAACAAAATAAAGCTTTTACTAAACATATTGTTGATGCTATGATGAAAGCTTTTGAAGAAAAATTGGAATTATAAGTTTCAATTCCTAGGAAATTGCATGATGAATGGGAACCTACTATCAAAGTCAAGATTAAAAATTATGATTATTTTGCTTTGTGTGACTTGGGTGCTAGTGTTTCCACAATTTTGAAATATTTATGTGATGCACTTGGTCTTACCGATATTCAATCATGTTCTTTGAATTTGCACTTGGCGGAATGCACTATTAAAAGGCTTATGGGAAGAATTAGTGATGTTCTTATTCTTGCAAATATAAATTATGTGCCCATAGATTTTATTGTTCTTGATATTGATTGCAATCCGTCTTGTCCAATTATTCTTGGTAGCCCGTTTTTATGCACTATTGGTGTCGTGATTGATATGAAAGAAGGCAATATTAAGCTCCAATTTCCTTTGAGGAAGGGTATGGAAAACTTTCCTAGAACAAGAATTAGGCCACCATATGAATCAATCATGAGGGCATCTTATGGATCTCAAAACAAGGATGACAAAACTTAGATCCTTGCTTTATGCCTAGCTAAGGGCGTAAAACTATAGCGCTTGTTGGGAGGCAACCCAATGAATAAAATTTATTTTTGATTTTTGCTTCCTGTTTTTGAGTGTTAGAAAATTATGCTACCGTTATGATTGTGTTTTTTATGTTTTAATTAGTGTTTGTGCCAAGTAAAGCCTTTAGGATCTTCTTGGGTGATAGTTGTTTGATCTTGCTGAAAAAACAGAAACTTTTGCACTCACGAAAATAATTCTATTTTTTACTAGAGAGCGATAAAATACCCATTCCACTTGAGGTAGATTGATCTACAAATTTCTCAGGTCATCCTAATATTTCATAGTTTTTGGAGTTACATAAGTATTCGAAATAGTCAGATTGCTAGAGACTATTCTGTTTTTGACAGATTCTGTTTTCTTTGCGTTGTGTGCTTATTTTGATGGCTCTATGGTTTTCTTTGATGAGTTTTTCCATAGAAAAGTTGGGATACAGTAGATAGAATGCAATAACAAAATATGAATTGGTTTGATACAACACTTATAGTAGTGATTTATTTTCTTATGATAACGGATCTCACGAAGGTTTTGTTGAGTTTTGTGTGATTGAAGTTTTCAAGTTTTGGGTTATCTTACGATGGATGAATAAATAAGGAGTAGAAGAGCCTAAGCTTGGGTATGCCCCAGCATCCCAAGCTATTATCCAAAAATAAGCAACCAACTAAGCTTGGGGATGCCCCCGAGTGGCATCCCCTCTTTCTTCTAACGACCATCGGTCTTCTACTCAAAGCTATATTTTTATTCGTCACATACTATGTGTTTTTCTTGGAGCGTCTTGTATGATGTGTGTCTTTGCTTGTTTTATTTTGTGTTTTAATTAATCAGTCCTTGCTGGACACACCTTTTTGAGAGAGCCAAAATTATGTCATGACTTGTTAGAATTGCTCTCTTTGCTCCACTTAAATCTTTTATGAGCTATGGACTTCCTCTAGTGCTTCACTTATATCTTTTTGAGCATGGTGTGATTTAGTATTTTTGAATAAATGACTCTCTTGCTTCACTTAGATTTATTTGAGAGTTAGTAAAATTTTCAAGAAATTCTCTCTTGCTTCACTTAAATTAATTTGAGAGAAAGAAAGAAATATTATGCTCATGATCTTCACTTATATTTGTTTGAGCTTATGAAAAGCAACACATGAAAATTAGTCCCAAAGTGATAGATATCCAAGAAGAATATAATAAAAAAAATTCATGAAGATCATTGGACAAAATAAACTTGATTCTTAGTAATAGTTTTGAGATATGATGATGTGATATGTGAGTCATCTTGATGAGTAATTATGCTTTAGTAAGAATATTGGTGTTAAGGTTTGTGATTCCCTATGCAAGCACGAAAGTCAATAGTCATGCAATGAAATTATATCCTACTTGTGGTGCATTATTCGGTGTTAATTATGCTTAATGCTTGCTTATGAGATTATCCATTTCTTGATTGGTCGCTTCTCAATCTTTTGCTAGCCTTCATTTTGCACTAAGTATGATCTCTACTTGTGCATCCAAAATCCTTTAAACCAGTTTTGCCACACGAGTCCATTATATCTACCTATATGTGGTATTCTTTTGCCGTTCTAAGCAAATTTGCATGTGCCATCTCTAATTTTCAAAATAAACTTCTCTTTTGTGTGTTTGTTTCGCTCGTGGAGCGGTGAGGGTTGGCTAATATTTTCCATGCTAGATGTGTTATTCTCACGATGAGTGTTTATTCACTTGTCATTGCACGAGAGTAAGGCAAAGGTATCAGGGATGCCCAGTGCCAAAATGAAAAATGAATTTACTTTATGTTGTCAAATAATAAATTCCTTGGAAAGTGTTGGTAGGAGGGAAACCATGGATACGGCTAGCCATGGAAAGTGAAAGTATGGTGGAAAAAGGAATAAACTTTATTTTCTGTTTGGGAACCACCTATGATATATCTAAGCATGGAAAGTACTGGGAACTCTAAGTCGTTTTCGTTGGTGGGATGGATACACCTCCCAAAATGTTTTTATCTCTAAGTTTTTCGCTTTGAGCTCTGGCACCTCTACAAATCCCTACTTCCCTCTACGAAGGGCCTCTCTTTTACTTTATGCAATTTTTATTTTGAATTTGAGTCTCCATCTTCTCTTATAAAAGCACCAACTAGGAGGCAATATGATCGTACTTGAGTATTGGGTGTAGCTAATATGCGAGTGTGTCTCATGAATGGATCAATGGTTGAGCATGATGGGCTAGGGACAACTTATTTTAGCATTGATATTTTGAAAGACATGGTTGCTTGTTGATATGCTTGAGTATTTAAAGTATCATGTCAAAACTAGACTATTGCTTTGAATCACATAAAAGTCCAAATGTCCATGCTATAAAGAAAGAATATTGTTGGGGATATGACTACCAAGTATGACCCGCCCAGGAGGGGCCAGGTCAACTACAATGGCGATTTACATAAATAAAGCCCAAGAGTATACAAGATGCGGTTTACGATTAGTCTTATAATAGGCCCAAGCTAGGAGGCGGCTTATGGCCCATAAGTATAAACCGCCATGTATGAATAGACTTGTAATGCAAGGCATGTAAGATACGTCACCAAGCCAGACACATTGTATGAGCCGGTCGGGACTCTGTAGGCCGCAGGGCGTCAACCCATGTATATAAGGGGACGACCCTGTGGCGGCTTACGGCAAGAAACAACAGATTGAGAGCCAAGTTAAGCGGATTCGCTCCTTGGTCATCAAAACCTAGCAATACCATAACAACTGGACTAGGCCTTTACCTTGACTGGAAGGGGCCGAACCAGTATAAACCTCTCGTGTCATTTGTCCCGATTAACCACTTTAAGCTTCCTAGTTGCGATGGCTCCACGACTAAGTCCTTTCACTAGGACATCTGCCGTGACAATTCCACGATAGTTGGCGCCCACCGTGGGGCCAACGCACGGTGGATTTGAGTTCTTGAAGGGCAACTTCAAAGGGCTCAAGGGATACGCTATGGGCCGGATGACCAAGAGTCGTCGCGGCAAGCTCTACATCAACGATGCAGGCTAGGGCCCTGACACCGGCTCAATTGAGTACGGGTACCGAGTCCCCTTCGGCGGGATCCACGTCTTCATCGGCCGGATCAGCGAGCCGGGTCCTAAGCCGGACATCTGCATTGACATCATCGAGATGGCTCAGCGCGTGAGACCCGCCCGGGCTCAGTCGGCTATGAAGTGTGCCTTCGTGGGATGCATCCATGGAAGGGAATTTTCTGAAGGATCTGTGTCTGGTGGCGAGACGGCCGTCCAATCTGATGGCGAGTCATCCACGGGTGAGACAGATTCGCTGTATCAACTGCAAGATGGTGGGCTTGGGGGTTGTTCTGATGGCAGCAGTATTCCGGACCTCTTTGAGCCGCCGAGCAGAGCGGGGATCTTCATGACTGGCACGCAGGCCTCTCATAACTCTACGGCTGCGGCAGCGATAACCACCGGGTCAGCAATGGCCGGGGCAGGAGGCCCCGCGCGCCCACCGGCTCAGGTGCTAATGGATCTCATGGACAGGATGGCAGCCCTGTTGACTTCCGTGGTTGACCCGGCGGATCAGGCTCATCACGATGTAGAGGTGGCACGGTTACGTGAGGAGGTAGCACAAGCCAAAGAAAACTTAGCGGCGGAGGACGTCAGGATGGCCGCAGAGCGGGCGGCTTTTGATGCTCGAGCTCAGCAGCTTCAATCAAAGGCTTTTCGGCTCACAATGGACCTAAACGCATCAAACGAGGTCATGAGGAGAAGGCACCAGAAGACTCAGTCACGTCTGCCTCTGACTTACGATCCTAGGAACCTCTTCCACACCCGGTGCGGGCCCCAGTAACCCGCCGCCTGGGGCTGGGGTGCCGGTTCAGCCCCGGGCTATGGAACCCCCTCATGTGAATACTGCTACACCTCATTATGTACCAACACCATCGGGTCATTTTTCTAACCCTTTGGAGAACATGATCGCTGCGGCGGCACGATTGGCGGCTCTCCCAGCGGAGGGTGATTCTCCAACGGCGATGGAGACCCGAAGGGTTAGAGAACTTCTTCAGACGGCTCTGGCGCAGCAGGAGGCTTATTCTTATAGTCGAGACAGGATTCATTCAACCCCTCGCCCAAGCCGGAGCCCGAGTTATAGCAGGCACGTGGATTCAGTAGCAATTTCAAGCAACGTCCGGCACCGTGACTAGCCACACAGGCATGACCCAGCGCGGGATGGAGCCCTTAACTTGGTTGAGCAGGATAGGATCCGCCAAGAGGCTGAGCAGGCGGTTCAACAGGCAGCTGAGCAGGCGGTTCACCAGGCTTTTCCAGTTTATCCGACGACCTCTGTTGAGGCAGGTGTGGCCACAAGGAAAGGAGGTGTCCCTTGCTTGGTGTCGGCTCTGCGTAATGAGCGTTTGCCAAAGGATTTCAAGGGGCCTCGAAAGGTGCCCAATTATATGGCCGATTTACAGCCAGGAGCATGGATTGAAAGCTATGAGATGGACATGGAGTTATTGGAGGTCAGTGACGCCGCAATGGCCCAGTACTTCACTATGATGTTAGATGGAACGGCTCGCACTTGGTTAAAGGGGATGCCACCCAATTCCATAGGCTCATGGGCAGAGTTAAAATCCCGGTTTATTCAGAACTTTAAAGACACTTGCAAGCAGCCCATGTCAATTGTGGATTTAACTAACTGTAAACAAGAGGAAGGAGAGTCCACGACCCATTGGGTGCGCTGGGTCAAAGCCATAATACATTCATCTGATAAGATGGATGCCGGCTCTGTAGTCTTAATGTTGGAAAAAAATTGCCGTTTACGCCTCTAAAACAAAATTTGGGGTGACTCAAATGCGATTGTAATGACATGGGCCAGCTGATGGCGGCTGTGGTCAAATATGCCGACTCTGATAGTACCAAGGATCCCAAGTCTGATGAGGAAAAGACAGGGAAGGGGAAGAAGAACGGCAAGGTTCATCAACATAACCCGGCAAACCAAGGAGGCAATAATAAACATAAGGCTGACAGTAGTTTGGAGTTTGTGGCTAACACCAACACGCAAGGCAACAATCAGCGACGTGAGGGGAGGCCACCTCCTCGGTCCGGCGGGTCAGGACCCACTCTTGAGCAGCTGTTAAATGAGCCTTGTCCAAGGCACGGCACTCAGCAGAAGCCAGCCACTCACCTATGGAAGGATTGTACGTTCATGAAAGCTTTCAAGAATTCTAACATGTTCAATAGAAATCATGGGCCGGGCGGTGGCTCAGGTGGTGGCGGTTTTCATGGGTCGGGCAGCGGTTCAAATTCCAATTTTCAAGGCTCCCAAGGAAATCAAGGTGGGTACGGTCAGCAATCTGGCCAAGGTGGTCAGCAGCAGCAACAACAATCTGGATACCAGAGCAATCCAAAGCAGTTGAGCAATGGACAGTATCATGTATTCACCACCAGTTTGTGCAGACGAGACCAGAAGCTTCATAAGAGGGATGTGAACGCTGTTGAGCCGACAGTCCCTCGTTATTTGAGATGGTCCGAGCAGCCTATTCTATGGAGTAGAGAGGATCACCCTCCCCGGGTTGACAATCTGGGTCATCTGGCTTTGGTGGTGGCGCCTCAGGTTGGTGGATATAAATTCACTAAAGTACTCATGGACGGAGGCAGTAGCATCAACATCCTCTATTATGAGACGTTCCGTCGCATGGGGTTGACTGACAAAAGTCTTAAGACGTCCAACACTGTTTTTCATGGAGTGGTGCCTGGTAAGTCAGCATACCCAGTCGGTAAGATTGAGCTGGAGGTAGCTTTTGGAGATGATCATGATTCCAGGGCTGAGAAATTAACCTTTGAGGTGGTCAAAATCAAGAGCCCGTATCATGCCCTGTTCGGGTGACCGGCTTATGCCAAGTTCATGGCACGGCCTTGTTATGTTTATTTACATCTCAAAATGTCGGGTCATAAGGGCACCATCATAGTGCATGGGAGCCGGAAGATAGCCTTGGAATGTGAGGAAGGCGACGCTGCTTATGCGGAATCTTCTTGTGCAACAGAGGAGTTAAAGTTCTATAAAGATAATGTTGACCCGGCGAACATGACGTCTTTGAAAAAGCCAACTACATAGCATGAGCCGTTGCTGAAGTTTAAATCGGCGGATGACACTAAGCTTGTTGATTTTGTTCCAGGTGACTCATCTAAGCAGTTTAGTATCAGTGCTAATCTGGATCCCAAATAGGAAAGTGCGCTCATCGAGTTCATCCGTGAGAACCGGGACATCTTTGCATGGAAGCCTTCTGACATGCCGGGTGTACCGAGAGAACTCGCTGAGCACACTCTCAACATTGATCCAAAATTTAAGCCGGTCAGGCAGTTTCTATGGCGGTTCAATGAGGAAAGGCACATGGCCATTAGTGAAGAGGTGGCCCGGCTCTTGGCGGCCGGGTTCATTATTGAAGTTTTTGGCTAACCCGGTGCTCGTACTTAAAAAGAACGACATCTGGCATATGTGTGTGGATTACACGGACTTAAACAAAGCTTGTTCGGCTAATCCTTTTGCTCTCCCTCGTATTGATCAAATGATTGATGCTACGGCAAGTTCTGAGCGTTTGAGCTTTTTGGATGCTTATTCTGGTTATCATCATATCAAGATGTCAGTTAAGGACCAGGAGAAGACAACTTTTATTACTCCATTTGGAGCCTTCTGCTATGTGTCCATGCCTTTTGGGCTTAAGAGTGCCCAGGCGACTTATCAGCGGTGTGTGCAGAACTGTCTTCACAATCAGATTGGGCGCAATGTTCATGCTTATGTGGACGATATAGTGGTGAAATCCAAAGAGAAGGAAACCTTGATAGATGATCTGAAGGAAACCTTTGATAACCTCCGGGTCTACAAGATGATGCTTAACCCGGCCAAGTGCGTTTTTGGAGTGCCGGCGGGAAATCTTTTGGGTTTTTTGGTTTCTAACAGAGGCATTGAGGCTAACCCGGAGAAAATCAAAGCGATTACGTCTTTGGCTAAGCCGGCGTGCATTAATGACGTTCAGCGGCTAGCGGGTCGTGTTGCAGCTTTGAGCCGGTTCATAAGCCGGTTAGGTCAGAAGGCCATACCACTGTATCAAATGATGAAGAAGACAGATGATTTTGTCTGGAGTGATGCTGCTAACTCTGCCTTTGAAGATCTGAAAAGACAGCTCACTGAGCCGCCGGTTCTTGCTACTCCCATTGATAAAGAGCCACTGTTGTTGTATGTGGCTGCCAACACACGTGCTGTTAGTGTGGCCATTGTTGTAGAGCGCAAAGAGGCTGGCAAGGAATATCCGGTTCAACGGCCAGTTTACTACGTCAGTGAGGTGCTCATTGAGTCCAAACAGAGATACCCACATTGGCAGAAACTTGTTTATGGGGTGTTCATGGCGAGCCGGAAGCTTAAGCATTACTTCCAGGGTCATCCTATCACTGTGGTTAGCTCTGCTCCTTTAGGAGATATTATTCAAAATAGAGAAGCCACAGGACGAGTTGCCAAGTGGGCCATTGAGCTTGGGCCTCATGGTTCAAAGTATGTGCCACGTACTACCATCAAATCTCAAGCATTAGTGTACTTCATCAATGATTGGACAGAACTGCAGATGCCTGAAGAGAAGCCGGACAACACATATTGGGCTGTTCATTTTGATGGGTCCAAGCAATTAGAGGGCTCGGGGGCTGGAGTTGTCTTAGCTTCCCCTCGAGGTGATAAATTTTGTTATGTACTAAGGTTAATGTTTCCCTGTACTAACAATGCAGCTGAGTATGAGGCTTTGCTCCATGGTCTTCGGATGGCTAAAGAGATGAGTTTGAGCTGGGTAAGGTGCTTTGGCGACTCGGATTTGGTGGCTCAACAAGTATCAGGCAAGTGGGACTCCAAGGATCCTCTCATGGTGGCTTATCGCCGCGAAGTTGATGCCATTGCTGGAAACTTCAAGGGTTACCAAGTGGAATACATTGATCGCAGAAAGAATGAAGCGGCTGATGCTTTAAGCCGGCTGGGGTCTCAGCGTAAGCCGGTGCCACCTAACACTTTCTTAGATGTTCTGCATAATCCTTCTGTCAAGTTGCTTACAGAGGAAGACCTGGCTATTCCAGACCAGGAAGCACAATTGGTGGCGGCTCTTCACGTCATCCCGGATTGGACAGTGCCATATTTGGCTTATATGACCCAGGGTGAGTTGCCTAAGGATGAGACCTTGGCTAGACAGATAACCCGGCGGTCTAAATCAATGACAATTACCAACGGTGAGTTACATCATCACAGTGTCACCGGGGCGTTTCAACGCTGTGTCTCTCCTAAGGAAGGTCAAGAAATTCTTCGTGAGATCCATGAAGGAGATTGTGGCCATCATGCCGGTTCAAAGTCTCTTGTGGCTGAGGCTTTCCGTCATGGTTTTTACTGGTTGGCGGCTCACACTGATGTGGAGGATCTGGTCAGTAGGTGCGATGGTTGTCAAAAATTTGCACGACAGGCGCACGTGCCGGCTCAAGAATTGCAGATGATTCCAATTACTTCGTCGTTTGCAATCTAGGGGCTCGATATGGTAGAACCTTTCAAAAGATCCAAAGATAAAAAGACACACCTTTTGGTGGCAGTTGACAAATTCATGAAGTGGGTGGAGGCAGAGCCGGTTAGTAAGTGTGATGCAGCCACGGTGGTTCAATTCATGAAAAAGGTGATCTTTCGTTTTGGCTTTCCACACAGCATTATAACTGACAATGGTGCTAATCTGTCCAAGGGTGCGATGGAAGAATTTTGTCAACGTGAGCATATCTGGCTTGATGTTTCATCAGTAGCTCACCCCCAATCCAATGGTCAAGCTGAGAGAGCAAATCAGGAAATCTTGAAAGGTCTCAAGCCCCAGCTTATGGTTCCTTTACAACGGACGCCGGGTTGTTGGGTGGAGGAGTTTCCCTCTGTGATATGGAGCATTAATACCACCCCTAACAGATCTATGGGTTATACGCCTTTCTTCATGGTTTATGGAGCGGAGGCAGTCCTACCTAGTGACATCCGTCATGACTCGCCCCGCGTGGCGGCTTACGTTGAAGCTGATAACGAACAAGCCCGTCAGGATGCACTTGACCTGTTAGATGAAGAGCGTGACTTAGCAGCAGCCTGCCTGGCGATTTACCAACAGGACCTGCGTCGTTATCACAGCCGCCGGGTTAAGTCCAGAACCTTCCAGGAAGGTGACTTGGTGCTCCGACTCATCCAGGACCAAACTTATGCACACAAATTATCCCCACCTTGGGAAGGACCCTTTGTGGTCAGCAGGAACTTGAACAATGGGTCATACTACCTCATCGATGTTTGAGAGCACAAAGACTCACGTAAGTCGGAGGAAGAGACCCGACGGCCGTGGAATATCGCTCATCTTTGGCCTTACTATACTTGAGCCACCGGCTCTCATAATGTACATACTTTGACGTTGTATATATTATGATAAGTAATAAAGCAGGACCTCTGTCCTTTTCATTCTCAATAATCACGTGCCTTTATTCTTATAATTTCAAAATGACCAATTAGGGGCTGATTATATTCAAATCTAGCTTAACCCTTCGGTCCGTCTCATGATCGTATTTGAATCTAGCCTTTAAATCTTATGATCACTAGGGGGCTTGCTGTTCAAACGTAGGTCGTATTCAAACCAAAGAGAACATAGCTATCGGTACCCTCTTGATCGGCACAATGCCAAACTCACTAGGGGGCTTCTTGATCGTATTCGAATCATAGCTTAACCCCTTTTGTGTCCGACTTGGATCGTATTCGAATCAGGGTCGTTAAAAACCTCTCAAGATCATTTGGGGGCTTCCTGTTCAAACATAGGTCGTATTCGAACCAAAGAGAACATAGCTGTCGGTACCCTCTTGATCGGCGCAACGCCAAAGCCACTGGGGGCTACATGATCGTATTTGAATCCTAGCTTAACCCCTTTGGTCCAGTTTACTGATCGTATTCGAATCAGAAGCCTCCAAATTGTTCTTGATGTTTGACTTACATTGTTTGGAAGACAATCCTTTGTTTTTTCCGGTTTTGTTGTCTAAATCTAAGTGTAAGTATGGTTTCAATATAAACCGGCTTGGGTTTTTGACAATGAATTGCCAGTGTATAACAGTCATCATACATATGGAAGTATTGGCTTCTAAAGATTGGGTGATCACCCTTACTGTTTGGGTCACATAAGCCTGTAGTCCAGATTCAAGAACACAGGTATGATGTTGTGGTTTAAATTCATAACAGGCTTCTCTGTGTTTTTCTTAAATCACAGGCTTTCCAGCCTTAACTGTCCTTACACCAAGCCTTCATAATACAGTTATGTTAGGTTCTATGGTTGTGCACTGGGCGATTTTGACTCGTCCGATGATAAGCCGCCAGGACAATTTTCATATCTTCCATGCAGGAATAGATTCACACAATACTGATATTGTAAAGGATGAAAGGCATATCCTCACATTACGGATAAAAGTGATGTACGAGGCACAATATGCACGATGGCATAAGCACAACATGAAGTTTTAAGCTAGCCTATTACAAGGCACTTGGAGCCCAACAAGATAATACTGTTTTTCTCATAAGCAGAGGATAAACTAAAGCCGGTTCATTAATCCTGGCCGCGTTGTTTGGATGGTTACGACTCATCCCTCGCCGGTCCATCTTCCTCCATCGTTTGGAAACTGGGCTTGGACCAATCAAAGCCTTGAAGAGCAACGAACTCAGCTTCATCATCAATTAGACCAGACAGGTCAATTTCCGGGGCAAAGGTGTGCTGGCGAACCGGCGGGATTAGATCTGTCACTTTATATGAAGGAGTTGCCATCTTTTTATTCTCAGCATCAAAACCCGGCTGATACTTATCAACATTCGTCTCGTCGCCAAGGATGGTAACATGAGGACAAATTTCCTTCACGCAAGCAGCAAAAACTTCTTGATCAAACGGAGTCCCATCTTCCTTAAAGCTGGGATACCCCTTGGCTACATCCACCGGGTCTAGATCCGGCACCCAGGCTTTGGAGCGGCTTAGAGCAGTTAGGGCTCCGGCTCTCGCACAGGACCGCTTGACTTCTTGGAATCTGGCGGGTAAGATAGATAACTTCTTCAAGACATCACTCAATAGGCTTGGTCCTTGGTTAGCTGGGAGATAATGGCAAGGGCCCGTTGAGCTCCAGTATACAGTTGCTCCACCAGGGTGTAAACCGCCTTGAGCTTTATCAAGCTGTTTTGTCTCAGATTGCTGCTCCGTGGACCTATGAGGTATTCCAAAAGGTTAAGCAGACGGCTTATGTTATGATGGCAAAAATAGAGTTTAAGTAAGTAATATGATAACTCACCGAAGATTGCAGAGACCATCTGAGACACACGGCTCTTTAAACCAGTGAGTTCAGCGGTAACTTCCTTGAGAGCCGCCTCGGCCGTCTCGGCCCGCTGTGTCAGCAAGGTTTTTTCGTCGGCCCAAGATTTTTTTCACTACATTAAAACTGGTCTTCAGTTTCTCTGCTTCAGATATGCTGAACTGGAGTTTAGATTCAGTATTCTTTATCTCAGTCTCTTGAGCCACCAACCGGGTTTTCGCATTAGTCAGTTGAGAATCCAAGTCAGTTATGGCGGTCTGCAGGCATACATAAATGTGTCAAGGTTTATTCCAATAGAGGTCCTAATGATTAAAGTCCCAAGTGCTTTGCACAGCAATACCACTCGGCACTTGGGGGCTAATGTCTGCCAAAGCAATTCTTAAATGCAGAAAAGACTCTTCTAAAAAAGTCCCAAGTGTTTTACAGGTAACAACGCTTGGCACTTGGGTGCTAATGCATGGTATTCAGAAAGTTTTTTCCCTCTTGAGCCGGATAACAACATTAGTTTTGACTGGTTCAAAGAAGTTATGAAGTTAAGTACCGGCTCATTCATGATGAATTAAGCCAGCCCTTGGGGACTACAGGTGAAGTTATGCTAATCAGATAAATCCGGTTAAACATTTTAAACCGGACTTGGGGAAAATCTAGGTCAGAACATCAACCTATATCACAAGTCTACAGATCATTCAAGTTTATCATAATCAGGAGACTTGGGGGCTGGCAGAGCATATAAACTAATGAAAGCCGGAGAGCATACCTCATATTTTAATTGCAGCTGTTTGACCATCTCAATTTCAGAGTCACGGCTGGAATGCACGTGACTAAGGTAGCCAGATAGCACGTCACTAATACTCAGGTGAGAATAGTGAGAGATGTCAAACCGCACTTTTTGCTTTTCTAAAGACTCTTGCTTGGCGGAGTGTCTGGCCAGCACAGTTGGATTGCCCGGTTCAACGAATCTACTACCATTGATTAAAACATCATTGTCATAAGCCGCTGGCGGGTTAGCTGAGCTTGATGGTTCAACAGTAGATGGATTGAGAACGGTTTCATCAACAGACGGCTCAGGAGGATCTGATTGAACATTGATAGCGGGATCTTCTGGTGCTTCAGCTTGCCCCGGGGCAGGAGTTGGCAGTGCTGGTTCAGCGGCTTTCGGATTTTCAGTCAGCTTAGCCACCCTGGACTTCTTGGGTTTTGCTTGACCACTAAGAACAAATTTGACAAGTCAGTATAATGATATGGACATGAAGATGCAGAAGAAAGATAACTATCCTAACCCATGGGCAGTCTTGAAAGTCGGAAGTTGGGTTTGTCAAGAATCACCAGAAGAGTGAGAGGTCTCCTGCAAAAAGTGAAATCATAGTTAAAAAGAGCAAGGAAATAGATTCACTGATAAAGGCAAAAGTCAAAAGTGAAAGAAACCGCATTCTGGTGTTTCCGATGAGTTTTGATAAGCCGGAGGACGGTTCATCATCGTCATTGGTCCGGGTCTGATAGCAGCTCTCATGTTGCTGTTTTTTCAAAAGAAAATGAGGATCTAAATAAGCCAAGGGGTGTGAAAACCTTACTTTCCGGGTTACCCGTCGAGGTTTCTGCCTTGGCAAAGGTTCTGAATCGGAGGAAATAATTACCTCTTCTTCCATTGCCTGGCTGGCCCCCCGTGTCATCCTGGTAATAGTCAGTGTCAATAAGGTTGTTAAAAAGAAGGCCAAGAGAGTCAAGGGCTACCTCCGACTCAGAGACGTCATCCAACTTGAACATATCAGAAGCAGTTGTTTTCTTCTTAGATTTTCTGGTCATCTTCTTGGTGGCTATGGCAGCGGCTCTAGCTTCTTGGCAGCCTCATGATCATATTTGGCCTTCCAAAAGTCGGATTTGGCCTGTAGGCAAATAACAGGTTGAAAATCATGCAAGCACTTGACAACTGAACTACTGAAGAAGAAGGAGTCAAGGGGATTTACCTCTGGTGCCGGGTTAAGTTTGCAGAAAGGATTCAATCCTACTTTGCTACAGTCTTCGTATTTGTTGTTGGCAAGAGTGGTTGACATCTCAACAATAGCTTCTTCAGTCAGACGAAGGGAGCTATGACGTAATGGATCGTCCGTTCCTCCGGTGTAGTTGCACATCAAGTCAGATCGGCGGCTTAGAGGGATGATTCGCCATGCGATCCAACAGCGGACCAAGTCAACTCCTGTTAAGCCATTCCCTAGTAAAGCTTGAACCCTTTTGAGGGTTGGTTGAAGTTTCTTGCGCTCAGCGGCAGAGAGTTTGTCAGGGAGAACATATTTAGAGTCAAGGCACTCAGCACGATAACCCGACATTGGTTTTTCATCAGCTGGCGACGTGTCTTTACAATAAAACCAAGTTTGGTTCCAGTCCTTGGGATGGCTTGGCAAGACTACTAAAGGAAAGACAGCATCCCGTCTGCGCGGAATAGAAATTCCACTAAGTTCCAAGCTAGGGCCGTTGGTGTATTCATTCTGGCGGTTCAAATAGAAATACTCTTTGAAGAGTTCAACAGTAGGTGTTTCTTGAAGATAAACTTCAAAGAAAACTTGGAAATTATAGATGTTTGATAAGGAATTGGGTCCAAGGTCTTGTGGATGAAGTTTGAAGAAATGCAGAACATCTCTGAAGAATTTTGAGCTGGGTGGTGAAAAACCCCGATTCATATGGCCAGTAAAGACGATGACTTCACCATCCTTGGGCTGAGGTCTTTCTTCAGCCGGGTCAGGGGCGCGATAGGACATAATGCTCTTCTCTGGTAAATATCCAATGGTGACAAAATCCTTCAGAGTGTCATTAGTAACTGTGGAAGGGACCCAGTTGCAAATTGTCGTCGTTTTTGGCGGCATGGCGAAAGGACAAGCTAAAAAAGAAGTAATTTGCCGGTTCAAGTTAAATGCTGGAATCACATGTTAATGATTGCAATACAGATGAGTAATGGCGGCTTAAATAAGGGCTAATGGTATATGAAGGAAAAATGAGTCGGCATGGTAAGCCGCCATGACTAAAGATATTCAAAAGTTGCCAGTGACAAAAAATTGGTTAAGTGCTGAGGTAAACAAGTTTCACAGGCTACAGATTTTATTTTGGATCAACGGTTGTGCAAAAAAGAAAAATAAATCTAGACCTAAAAGTCAGTGCAGATGAGTTCATAAGCTTGTACAGGATTTTTCTTCAAAGAAAGGGGATCTACTGATATTGAAAGTAGAAATAAAATAGCTACCGCATCAGTTTAACACCGTTCTCAGATCAAAGAGGCTTGCAGTATAACCTGAAGGATGAACTAACGATGAACTCTGACGAACTACAAAGAACATGAAGGAGCTCACAAACCCTAGTGCGGATCTAAGGTACGGAAAAGCAGAAAATTACAGCTGCGGATCTGTTGAGGAGGGTCACCGCCGCTGGTCTGGATCGATTCAGGTTGATGCAGCAGTCGAGGTTGAAGAGGACGAAGTGCTCTGTGACGGTGGTGGAGCTCGAGCGACAGAGGGGTTGCGAGAGAAGGAAGAAGAACATTGAGGAAGACCAGCCGTGCCTATTTATAAGGAGATAGGTGAACAGGCAGGCGCGAAAAACGAGGAAGGCAAATGAAAGTTATCCAGCTAGATGGACGCCTCGATTTTCGGAAAGACATTAACATAAAGATCTATTAAGGTGACGTCATGGCGGGTTTCCAAAAATTCCGGAGATGACGTCATGGCGGGTTACAAGGCTTTCACAGCAGTGGTAGATGGATTTTTTCTAAGTGTTGAAGATTGACATGAACAAAGTTCAAATCAACCTGGGGCCTAATGTTGGGGATATGACTACCAGGTATGACCCGTCCAGGAGGGGCCAGGTCAACTACAATGGCGGTTTACATAAATAAGGCCCAAGAGTATACAAGATGACGGTTTACGATTAGGCTTATAATAGGCCCAAGCCAGGAGGCGGCTTATGACCCGTAAGTATAAACCGCCATGTATGAATAGACTTGTAATGCAAGGCATGTAAGATACGTCACCGAGCCGGGACTCTGTAGGCCGCAGGGCGTCAACCCATGTGTATAAGGGGACGACCCAACGGTGGCTCAGGGCAAGAAACAACAGATCAAGAGCCAAGTTAAGAGGATTCGCTCCTTGGTCATCGAAACCTAGAAATACCATAACAACTGGACTAGGCCTTTACCTTCACTGCAAGGGGCCGAACCAGTATAAACCTCTCGTGTCCTTTGTCCCGATTAACCCCTTTAAGCTTCCTAGTTGCGATGGCTCCACGACTAAGTCCTTTCACTAGGACATCTGCCGTGACAATTCCACGACAAATATGATATGACATGTTAGGCATCATTCCACATCAAAAATTCTATTTTTTTTATCACTTACCTACTCGAGGACGAGTAGGAGTTAAGCTTGGGGATGCTGATACGTCTCCAACGTATCTATAATTTTTGATTGTTCCATGATTTTATATTACCAATCTTGGATGTTTCATAATCATTTTATAGTCATTTTATATCATTTTTTGGTACTAACCTATTGACATAGTGCCAAGTGCCAGTTGTTGTTTTTCCCATGTTTTTTACATCACAGAAAATCAATACCAAATGGAGTCCAAATGCCACGAAACTTTACGAAGAATTTTTTGGACCAGAAGGAACATATTGGGCCCTGGCTGCGCCTGTGTAACACCTTCGATGCGGCTATATCTCCCACATGTCGAAGCACGACTTAGAGGCATAACCGCATTGAAAGCAATGTCGCAAGTGAGGTAATCTTCACACAACCCATGTAATACATAAGGGAAAGAGATACATAGTTGGCTTACAATCGCCACTTCACACAATTACAGGAATAAAGCATTACAAAATCCAAATACAATCAAGGTCCGACTACGGAACCAAAATAAAAGAAGAACCCCAAAAGCGACAAGGTCCCCGATCGACCCCAACTGGGCTCCACTACTGATCAACTAGAACGAAACAACACAAAGGACAAGATCTTCATCGAGCTCCTCCTTGAGCTTGGTTGAGTCATCTGCACGGTTCAACGGCACCTGCAAACTGGTTTTGGAAGTATCTGTGAGTCACGGGGACTCAGCAATCTCACACCCTCATGATCAAGACTATTTAAGCTTATAGGAAGGGTAAAAGGTATGAGGTGGAGCTGCAGCAAGCGACTAGCATATATGGTGGCTAACATACGCACATGAGAGCGAGAAGAGAAGGCAAAGCACAATCGAGAAACTATGATCAAGAAGTGATCCTAGAACAACCTACGTCAAGCATAACTCCAACACCACGTTCACTCCCCCCACCCCGCCGAGAAGAGACCATCACGGTAACACACATGGTTGATGTATTTTAATTAAGGTCAACTTTAGGTTTTCTACAACCGGACATTAACAAATTCCCATCTGCCCATAACCGCGGGCACGGCTTTCGAAAGTTCAAATCCCTACAAGGGTGTCCCAACTTAGCCCATCACAAGCTCTCATGGTCAACGAAGGATATTCCTTCTAGCGGGAAGACCCGATCAGACTCGGAATCCTGGTTACAAGACATTTCGACAATGGTAAAACAAGACCAACAAAGCCACCCAGATGTGCCGACAAATCCCGATAGGAGCTGCACATATCTCGTTCTCAAGGCACACCGGATGAGCCAGACGTCGGGTAAGCCAGCCTAGAGTTGCCCCTGGTAGCCTCGGACATCGCTCAGTTGGACCAACACTCAGAGGAGCACTGACCCGGGGGGGTTAAAATAAGATGACCCTTGAGTCTACAGAACCCAAGGGAAAGAAAAGGCTAGGTGGCGAATGGTAAAACCAATGTTGGGCATTGCTGGAGGAGTTTTATTCAAGGCGAACTGTCAAGGGGTTCCCATTATTACCCAACCGCGTAAGGAACGCAAAATCCGGGAATATAACACCGATATGACGGAAACTAGGGCGGCAAGAGTGGAACAAAACACCAGGCATAAGGCCGAGCCTTCCACCCTTTACCAAGTATATAGATGCATTAATTAAATAAGAGATATTGTGATATCCCAACAAGTAAACATGTCCCAACAAGGAACAACATCCCCATGTTCCAACAAGGAATAAACTTCAATCTTCACCTGCAACTACAACGCTATAAGAGGGGCTGAGCAAAGCGGTAACATAGCCAAACAACGGTTTGCTAGGACAAGGTGGGTTAGAGGCTTGGTTTAAAAATGTGGGAGGCATGATAAGCAAGTGGTAGGTATCGCAACATAGGCATAGCAAAAGAGAGAGCAACTAGCAAGCAAAGATAGAAGTGATTTCGAGGGTATGATCATCTTGCCTGAAATCCCACAAGGAAGAAGAACGAGTCCATGAAGAAGACAAACGGACGCAGTTGAACGGGTCCTCACAAATGCGACGTTACCGGAACCAACCCGAAGAAGCACACACCGGAAAGAAGCACACAACATAGTAAACAACCAACACATGAACATGGAATGATATGCGGGATGCGGTATGTGATGCATATGCATGATGTGCAAAGGAATGATTGAACATGGCCTCAACTTGGAAATCCAAGAGTGCCACTGGAAAGGTGAGGTGATTTCGGTTGAAATCGATATAAAGATCACCGGAATCGGATGCACGGTTTGAAAATGGCAAGCAAAACAAATATGGCACCGGTCTGCGATAAACAACAAGTAGACATCTAAATGCATCAAGATAATTATGCTACAGCACTCAAACAAGACCACAATATACATGGCAGGGATTCAATCATGATGCTTGACAAAAGATGAACGCTGATCTACGGCCAATTCATCCATTAATAGGTTCAAACAAGCATGGAAAAAGAGCAAATGGTAAACAGGTTTCAGACTTAGTGAAATTAACACAAGCCTGGAATTTCAGATCAGGTAGCACACTTTGAAGCATGAAAACTAGATGCTACAGGAACTTAACATGGCAAAGCAAGGCATGGCATGAAGCTACTCAAAGAGCTTAACAAAAGTCCCTTAGTGCCCTTGAGCCAAAAGGAATCAGGAAATACAATTGCAAGCATGTGAACATGGCAAAAACATAATCAGGTTACAGACTTAGAGAAAAACTGGAACATGCAAATCTATTAACGAGGAGGCATGTTTACGAGCTCGATGCACTCACTAAAGAGCAAGCCATGACAATCTAAGCATACACCCATCAAGAATACACATTTTATAAGCTAGACATGGCAAGAACAACAATATAGCATGCCCGGATCAACAACAACATCCTCGGCAAAATCGCTAACAAGTAGACAATCTGCCAGGATTCACGAAATAGCAAAAGTAGAGCTCGATTGACTCAAGCTAGGGTGCTCCATAATTGCAAACAAAGACATGGATGGATAGAGCACCACAAGATCAACAAATCATCCTTACTGATCATCCTCAAAAGAGGCACAGATCACTAGGAAACAACATGAACATATGGCATATTGATAAGAACAGATCAAGGACTTAGTGAAATTGCTAAGTCCCTGAAATCAGCATTAACGAATGCACTACTTTGCAAGCTTGTGCTAGTCACCACACATATCACAAAAATACATGGATAGAACCTATGGAAATATGGCATGGCATATAACAAAACTCATGTAGAGCTCAGGAGCATATCATGCACACATTAATCATGGCAAAAATGACAAATAGCTATTTGATGCAGCAGATCTGACAATTATCTCAAATAGCTCTCTTCCAACAGCATTTCGGGCATCAAGATGAACTCAAATGAAAATGATGCAATGAGATGAAATGATGTGCTCTCTGAGACGAACATTTTGATATGCTACACGCCCAAAACGGAGCTATGGATGCGGAGATATAGCATGATGAAAAATGCAATATAGTTAGGGTTTCGGGAGAAAGTCAACCCTCGGGATTTAGATCTCAGATCCAGATCGGAATCTCGCCGGAGTTACTGTAGCGCACGGAGCTCGGAGTTCGCCGGAGGGTCGCCGGAGGTCGGAGAAGAGGGCCGGCGAGGTCAGGGCGCCGGATCCCGCCGGATCCGAGCAGGAGAGGGCGGCGGGGAGGTGCGGCTGCGGCGGAGGAGGAGGAGTAGGGCGGCGAGGCGCGGATGGCGGTGATGGCCGCGGCGGCCGGAGCGGGTGGAGGTCGGCGGCGATGCGGTGGCTCGGGCGCCGGAGCTGGGGAAGAGGGGCGGCATGGCGCGAGGAGCCTCGGGCCCGGTCGGCGTCGGGGAGGGCCCGCGGCGGGCTTCACAGGCCGGCGCGGTTCGCGGCGAAGTGGGGTGCCGGCTGGGACGCGTGGCAGCGTGTGGTTGGTCCGGGCGAGCGGCGGACGTGTCCGGCGGCCGGCGGACGTGTCCAGTCGCGCGGAGGAGTGGATCTAGGGTTTAGGGGGGAGGGGAGACCCGTGAATTTCGGAGGGGAACTTTTATATAGGCATAGGAGGAGCTAGGAGAGTCCAAATGAGGTGCGGTTTTCGGCCACGCGATCGTGATCGAACGACCGAGATGATGGAGAGAGTTTTGGTGGGTTTTGGGCCACTTTGGAAGGGTGTTGGGCTGCAACACACACAAGGCCTTTTTGGTCCCTCGGTTAACTGTTGGAGTATCAAACGAAGTCCAAATGGCACGAAACTTGACAGGCGGTCTACCGGTAGTAAACCAAGGCCGCTTGGCAAGTCTCGGTCCAATCCGAAAACGTTTAACACCCGCACACGAAAAGAAGGTAGAAAGGACCACCAGAGGAGATAGGTGCGCCGGAATGCAAAACGGACAACGGGGAAAATGCTTGGACGAATGAGACGAACATGTATGCAAATGAAATGCACATGATGACATGATATGCAATGCATGACACGCAAGCAATGACAAAGCAACAACAGCGAATAACTGGACAACACATGGCACATCGGTCCCGCGGCGTTACAGCCTGGGGGTGCTCCAAGGAGAGCACAACCCACCAGGGCGCGCCAGGAGGCCCAGGCGCGCCCTGGTGGGTTGTGCCCACCTCAGGTGGCCCCCGGACCGCCTCTTTGCTCTATAAATACCCCAATATTCCCAAAACCCAAGGGGAGTCGGCGAAATATTCATCCAGCCGCCGCAGAGTCCAGAACCACCAGATCCAATCTAGACACCATCTCGGATGGGGTTCACCACCTCCATTGGTGCCTCTCCGATGATGCGTGAGTAGTTCCTTGTAGACCTTCGGGTCCGTAGTTAGTAGCTAGATGGCTTCCTCTCTCTCTTGATTCTCAATACAATGGTCTCTTGGAGATGCATATGATGTGACTCTTTTGCGGTGTGTTTGTTGGGATCGATGAACTTTGAGTTTATGATCAGATCTATCTTTTTATATCCATGAAAGAATTTGAGTTTCTTTGATCTCTTTTATGCATGATTGCTTATGGCCTCATATTTCTTCTCCGATATTTGGGTTTTGTTTGGCCAACTTGATCTATTTATGTTGCAATGGGAAGAGGTGCTTTGTAGTGGGTTCGATCTTACGGTGCTTGATCCTAGTGACAGAAGGGGAACCGACACATATGTACCGTTGCTACTAAGGATAAAACGATGGTCTATCTCTACATAGATAGATCTTGTCTACATCATGTCATCGTTCTTATTGCATTACTCTGTTTCTCCATGAACTTAATACACTAGATGCATGATGGATAGCGGTCGATGTGTGGAGTAATAGTAGTAGATGCAGGCAGGAGTCGGTCTACTAATCTTGGACGTGATGCCTATGTAATGATCATTGCCTGGATATCGTCATGAGTATTTGAAGTTCTATCAATTGCCCAGCAGTAATTTGTTCACCCACCGTTTGCTATTTTTCTCGAGAGAAGCCACTAGTGAAACCTACGGCCCCCGGGTCTCTTCCTCGTATATTTGCCTTTACGATCTACTTTTCCTTTGCATTTATTTTCATATCTATTAATCCAAAAATACAAAAATACTTTGGTGCACTTTATTTTATTTGCGATCTACTTATTCAATCTACTACAATCTTTCTCCCGTCCATGCATCAATTTGAGGCGCTGTACCCCGGAAGGGATTGACAACCCCTTTAACATGTCGTGTTGTGAGAAGTTGTTATTTGTGTGTAGGGGTTGTTCACGTTGTGTTGCTTGGTTCTCCTACTGGTTCGATAACCTTGGTTTCATATCTGAGGGAAATACCTACCGCCGTTGTGCTACATCATCCCTTCCTCTTTGGGGAAATACCAATGTAGCTTCAAGTGACATCAGCCGGTCCTTGTTGAAGGTTAAAACAGCACACTTGACAAAAAAATCGTTGTGGTTTTGATGCGTAGGTAAGAACCGTTCTTACTAGAAGCACGTAGCAGCCACGTAAAACTTGCAACTACAAAGTAGAGGACGTCTAACTTGTTTTTGCAGGGCATGTTGTGATATGATATGGTCAAGACATGATGTGATATACGTTATTGTATGAGATGATCATGTTTTGTAGAAGTTATCGACAACTGGCAGGAGCCTTATGGTTTTCGCTTTATTGTATGAAATGTAATCGCCATGTAATTGCTTTACTTTATCACTATGGGTTAGCAATAGTCGTAGAAGCAATAGTTGGCGAGACACAACGACGCTACGATGGAGATCAAGGTGTCAAGCCGGTGACGATGGAGATCGTGACGGTGCTTTGGAGATGGAGATCAAAGGCACAAGATGATGATGGCCATATCATGTCACATATTTTCATTGCATGTGATGTTTATCTTTTATTCATCTTATTTTGCTTAGTATGGCGGTAGCATTATAAGATGATCCCTCACTAAATTTCAGGGTATAAGTGTTCTCCCTGAGTATGCACCATTGCGATAGTTCGTCATGCCAAGACACCACATGATGATCGGGTGTGATAAGCTCTACGTTCACATACAACGGGTGCAAGATAGTTTTGCACGTGCGGAATACTCGGGTTAAACTTGACGGGCCTAGCATGTACAGACATGGCCTCGGAACACTGAGACCGAAAGGTCGAACGTGAATCATATAGTAGATATGATCAACATAGAGATGTTAACCATTGAAAACTACTCCATCTCACATGATGATCGGACATGGTTTAGTTGATATGGATCACGGGATCATTTAGATGACAAGAGGGTGTCTATCTAAGTGGGAGTTCTTAAGTAATATGATTAAATTGAACTTAAATTTATCATGAATTTAGTCCTGATAGTTTTTGCATAGCTATGTTGTAGATCAATGGACCATGCTACCGTTTCCTTGAATTTTAATGTGTTCCTAGAGAAAGCTAAGTTGAAAGATGATGGTAGCAACTACACGGACTGGGTCCTTAACTTGAGGATTATCCTCATTGCTGCACAGAAGAATTACGTCCGTGATGCACCGCTAGGTGCAAGGCCTGCTGCAGGAGCAACTCCGGACGTTATGAACGGCTGGCAAGCTAAATCTGATGACTACTCGATAGTTTAGTGTGCCATGCTTTACGGCTTAGAATCGGGACTTCAAAGATGTTTTAAACGTCATGGACCATACGAGATGTTCTAGGAGTTGAAGTTAATATTTCAAGCAAATGCCCGAGTTGAGAGATATGAAGTCTCCAACAAGTTCTATAGCTGCAAGATGGAGGAGAACAGTTCTGTTAGTGAACACATACTCAGAATGTCTGGGTACCATAACCACTTGACTCAGCTGGGAGTTAATCTTCCGGATGATAGCGTCATTGATAGAGTTCTTCAATCACTACCACCAAGCTATAAAGGCTTTGTGATGAACTATAATATGCAAGTGATGGAAAAGACTATCCCGAGCTCTTCGCAATGCTCAAAGCTGTGGAGGTAGAAATCAAGAAGGAGCACCAAGTGTTGATGGTTAAAAAAACCACTAGTTTCAAGAAAAAGGGCAAAGGAAAGAAGGGGAACTTCAAGAAGAATAGCAAGCAAGTCGCTGCTCCCGGGAAGAAGCCCAAGTCTGGACCTAAGCCTGAAACTGAGTGCTTCTACTTCAAAGGGACTGGTCACTGGAAGCGGAACTGTCCCAAGTATTTGGCGGATAAGAAGGATGGCAAAGTGAAAGGTATATTTGATATACATGGTATTGATGTGTACCTTACTAATGCTCGTAGTAGCGCCTGGGTATTTGATACTGGTTCTGTTGCTCATATTTGCAACTTGAAACAGGGGCTAGGATTAAACGAAGATTGGCTAAGGACGAGGTGACAATGTGTGTTGGAAATGGTTCCAAGGTCGATGTGATCGCCGTCGGCATGCTACCTCTACATCTACCTTCGGGATTAGTTTTAGACCTGAACAATTGTTATTTGGTACCAGCATTGAGCAAGAACATTATATCTGGATCTTGTTTGATGCGAGACGGTTATTCATTTAAATCAAAGAATAATGGTTCTTCTAGTTATATGAGTAATATATTTTATGGTCATGCACCCTTGATGAGTGGTCTATTCTTGTTGAATCTCGATCGTGGTGATACACATATTCATAATATTGATGCAAAAAGATGCAAAGTTAATAATGATAGTGCAACTTACTTGTGGCGCTGCCGTTTAGATTATATTGGTGTAAAGCACATGAAGAAACTCCATGCTGATGGACTTTTGGAATCACTTGATGCTTGCGAACCATGCCTCATGGGCAAGATGACTAACACTCTGTTCTCCGAAACAATAGAGCGAGCCACTAACTTAGTGGAAATAATACATACTGATGTATGCGGTCCGATGAGTATTGAGGCTCGCGGCAGGGATCGTTATTTTCTGACCTTCATAGATGATTTGAGCAGATATGGGTATATCTACTTAATGAAATATAAGTCTGAAACATTTGAAAAGTTCAAAGTTTTAGAGTAAAGTAGAAAATCATCGTAACAAGAAAATAAAGTTTCTACGATCTGATCGCGGAGGCGAATATTTGAGTTACAAGTTTGGTCTTCATTCAAAACAATGTGGAATAGTTTCGCAACTCAAGCCACCTGGAACACCACAGCGAAATGGTGTGTCCGAACGTCGAAACCATACTTTATTAGATATGGTGCGATCTATGATGTCTCTTGCCGATTTACCACTATCATTTTGGGGTTATGCATTAGAGACAGCTGCATTCACGTTAAATAGGGCACCATATAAATCCGTTGAGACGACACCATATGAACTGTGGTTTGGCAAGAAACCTAAGTTGTCATTTCTTAAAGTTTGGGGTTGTGATGCTTATGTGAAAAAGCTTCAGCCTGATAAGCTCGAACACAAATCAGAGAAGTGCATCTTCATAGGATACCCATAATAAATTGTTGGGTACACCTTCTATCATAGATTCGAAGGCAAGATATTTGTTGCTAAGAATGGATCCTTTCTAGAGAAGGAGTTTCTCTCGAAAGAAGTGAGTGGGAAGAAAGTAGAACTTGATGAGGTAGTTGTACATTCTCTCGAATTGGAAAGTAGTTCATCGCAGAAATCAGTTCCAGTGATGCCTACACCAATTAGTGAGGAAGTTAATGATGATGATCATGAAACTTCAGATCAAGTTACTACTGAACCTCGTAGGTCAACTAGAGTGGTACAGTAATCCTGTTCTGGAATTCATGTTACTAGACCATGACGAACCTACAAACTATGAGGAAGTGATGATGAGCCTAGATTCCGCAAAATGGCTTGAGGCCATGAAATCTGAAATGGGATCCATGTATGAGAACAAAGTATGGACTTTGGTTGACTTGCTCGATGATCGGCCAGCCATAGAGAATAAATGGATCTTCAAGAAGAAGACTGACGATGATAGTAATGTTACCGTCTACAAAGCTCGACTTGTTACGAAAGGTTTTCGACAAGTTCAATGAGTTGTCTACAATGAGACCTTCTCACCCGTAGCGATGCTTAAGTCTATTCGAACCATGTTAGCAATTGCCGCATTTTATGATTATGAAATTTGGCAAATGGACGTCAAAACTGCATTCCTTAATGGATTTCTTAAAGAAGAGTTGTATATGATGCAACTAGAAGGTTTTGTCGATCCTAAAGGTGCTAACAAAGTGTGCAAGCTCCAGCGGTCCATTTATGGACTGGTGCAAGCCTCTCGGAATTGGAATATACACTTTGATAGTGTGATCAAAGCATATGGTTTTATACATACTTTTGGAGAAGCATGTATTTACAAGAAAGTGAGTGGGAGCTCTATAGCATTTCTAATTTATATGTGGATGACATATTGTTGATTGGAAATAATACATAATTTCTGGATAGCATAAAAGGATACTTGAATAAGAATTTTTCAATGAAAGACCTCGGTGAAGCTGCTTATATATTGGGCATCAAGATCTATAGAGATAGATCAAGATGCTTAATTGGACTTTCACAAAGCACATACCTTGATAAAGTTTTGAAGAAGTTCAAAATAGGATCAGTCAAAGAAAGGGTTCTTGCCTGTGTTACAAGGTGTGAAGTTGAGTCAGACTCAATGCCCGACCACTACAAAAGATAGAGAGAAAATGAAAGTCATTCCCTATGCCTCAGCCATAGGCTCTATCATGTATGCAATGTTGTGTACCAGGCCTGATGTGTGCCTTGCTATAAGTTTAGTAGGGAGGTACCAAAGTAATCCAGGAGTGGATCACTGGACAGCGGTAAAGAACATCATGAAATACCTGAAAAGGACTAAGGATATGTTTCTCGTTTATGCAAGTAACAAAGAGCTTGTCGTAAATGGTTACGTCGATGCTAGCTTTCACACTGATCTGGATGACTCTAAGTTGCAAACTGGATACGTATTTATATTGAATGGTGGAGCTGTCAGTTGGTGCAGTTCCAAGCAGAGCGTCGTGGCGGGATCTACGTGTGAAGCGGCGTACATAGCTGCTTCGGAAGCAACAAATGAAGGAGTCTGCATGAAGGAGTTCATATACGATCTACGTGTAATACCAAGTGCATCGGGTCCAATGAAAATCTTTTGTGACAATACTAGAGCAATTGCCTTAGCGAAGGAATCCAGATTTCACAAGAGAACCAAACACATCAAGAGACGCCTCAACTCCATCCGCGATCAAGTCAAGGAGGGAGACATAGAGATTTGCAAAATACATATGGATCTGAATGTTGCACACCGGTTGACTAAACCTCTTCCACCATCAAAACATGATCAGCACCAAGACTCCATGGGTGTTAGAATCATTACAATGTAATCTAGATTATTGACTCTAGTGCAAGTGGGAGACTGAAGGAAATATGCCCTAGAGGCAATAATAAAGTTGTTATTTATATTTCCTTATATCATTATAAATGTTTATTATTCATGCTACAATTGTATTAACCGGAAACTTGATACATGTGTGAACACATAGACAAAACAGAGTGTCCCTAGTATGCCTCTACTTGACTAGCTCGATAATCAAAGATGGTTAAGTTTCCAGACCATAGACATGTGTTGTCATTTGATGAACGGGGTCGCATCATTAGGAGAATGATGTGATGGACAAGACCCATCTGTTTGCTTAGCATAATGATCAATTAGTTTTATTGCTATTGCTTTCTTCCTGACTTATACATATTCCTTTGATTATGAGATTATGCAACTCCCGAATACTGGAGGAACACCTTGTGTGATATCATACGCCACAACATAACTGGGTGATTATGAAGATGCTCTACAGGTGTCTCCAAAGGTGTTTGTTGGGTTGGCATAGACCGAGATTAGGATTTGTCACTCTGAGTATCGGAGAGGTATCTCTAGGCCCTCTCGGTAATGCACATCACGATAAGCCTTGCCAGTAATGTGACTAAGGAGTTAGTTGCGGGATGATGCATTACGGAACGAGTAAAGAGACTTGTCGGCAACAAGATTGAACTAGGTATGAAGATACCGACGATCAAATCTCGGGCAAGTAACATACCGATGACAAAGGGAATTGCTACCTCTTGAGCACTGCGTTGGTTTTCCTTGAAGAGGAAAGGGTGATGTAGTAAAGTAGCGTAAGTATTTCCCCCAGTTTTTGAGAACCAAGGTATCAATCTAGTAGGAGACTACACGCAAGTCACCTCGTACCTACACAAACAAATATGAACCTTGCAACCAACGCGATAAAGGGGTTGCCAATCCCTTCATGGCCACTTGCAAAAGTGAAATCTGATAGAGATAATAAGATAAATATTTTTGGTATTTTTATGATATAGATTGAAAGTAAAGATTGCAAAGTAAAATAGATTGGAAACTTATATGATGAAAAATAGACCCGGGGGCCATAGATTTCACTAGTGGCTTCTCTCAAGATAGCACAAGTATTACGGTGGGTAAACAAATTACTGTCGAGCAATTGATAGAAATGTGCATAATTATGAGAATATCTAGGCATGATCATGTATATAGGCATCACTTCCACGACAAGTAGACCAAAATGATTCTGCATCTACTACTATTACTCCACACATCGACCGCTATCCAGCATGCATCTAGAGTATTAAGTTCATAAGAACAGAGTAACGCATTAGGCAAGATAACATGATGTAGAGGGATAAACTCAAGCAATATGATATAAACCCCATCTTTTTATCCTCGATGGCAACAACATAATACATGCCTTGATGCCCCTGCTATCCCTGGGAAAGGACACCGCAAGATTGAACCCAAAGCTAAGCACTTCTCCCATTGCAAGAAAGATCAATCTAGTAGGCCAAACCAAACTGATAATTCGAAGAGACTTGCAAAGATAAAAAATCATACATAAAAGATTTCAGAGAAGAATCAAATATTGTTCATAGATAATCTTGATCATAAACCCACAATTCAACGGATCTCGACAAACACACCGCAAAAAGAATTACACCGAATAGATCTCCAAGAAGATCGAGGAGAACTTTGTATTGAGATCCCCGGGTACCGAGCTCGAATTCGCCCTATAGTGAGTCGTATTACAATTCACTGGCCGTCGTTTTACAACGTCGTGACTGGGAAAACCCTGGCGTTACCCAACTTATCGGAGAGGCTATGGTGTTGATGTAGAAGACCTCCGTGATTGATTCCCCCTCTGGCAGAGCTCTGGAAAAGGCCCCAAGATGGGATCTCTTGGGTACAAAAGGTTGCAGCGGTGGAAATAGGGTTTCGTGGTGCTCCTGGATGTTTTCGGGGTATATGGGTATATATAGGAGGAAGAAGTCTGTCGGTGGAGCTGCGAGGGGCCCACAAGGGTGGGGGCGTGCCTGCCCCCCTGGGCGCACCCTCCTGCCTCGTGGCCTCCTCGCTTCTTTCTTGATGGCCACTCCAAGTCTCCTGGATCAGTTTGTTCCAAAAATAACTCTCCCGAAGGTTTTATTCCGTTTGGATTCCGTCTGATATTCCTTTTCCGTGAAAGACTAAAA